>NC_057692.1:6175531-6364132 GCF_014466175.1 Vespula pensylvanica | reverse complement strand
AGAGAGAGAGAGAGAGAGAGAGAGAGAGAGAGAGAGAGAGAGAAAGAGTTCACGACCCGCTGTACTTCAAGCAAACGTTTCCGCATCTGACATAAATAATAAACGCCACGATAGAATTAAATAGGTGGAAATATCTTAATTTATCTCCCGAACGAGGTTTGCCTCTATCTCGAATTTCATTTTAGTTTCTCTTTTTCCTTTTATTTTCAATTTTGTTGTTGTTCTTTTTTCTTATTCCATCCTCTTTTTTTTTCGCTATACGTGCACTTACTTTATCGAGCGTGAGACGATGGTTTCTCTTGAACACGACATTAGAGAATAACTTCTATAGAAAGACAAACACCTTAGAGCATTATCTCGAAACTTACAATTTAGATAAAGAGTGGTCGTTATACGAAAGCATCGAATCTACGATTTAAATGGCTTCAATTTAGTGATTCGAGGAAAAACTCTTACTTGTTTTTGCAAAAGCCAATCTAAAGAGAAAGAGAAAGAGAAAGAAAAAGAGATAGAAAATTATTGAGCTTGGAAAGTCAATCGTTAGAAAGGAATGGAAAAAGAAAATGCAGTAAGAAATAGTAAGAAAATACGTAAATACAAGGAACACCATAAAAGGTAGAAGGAAGAAACCGACAAAAGTTACAAATTACTTTGGATTCTTCCATCGAACGACAGTCTTTCTAATCAGAGAATCCCCCCAGAGATTACAACTCTAGAAATCATTCGATAATGAATTTTTCAAATAAATCTAGCTATAGCTCCCCTTTTCTCGGGACTCTTCCTTAATTGGACGTCACTTTTCGGACGTGCGAGGCTCCCCTGATTAGTTCTGAGTGTTTCCATTCGCGTTAAAAGGCGATAATAAAAAAGTAACAGGACGATTCCTCCGAAAGTCACGTTCTCTCTCGTCTCCAAGCTTAACTACGATAATATGAAAAATCGATTTGGAATAGGCGCGCGCGCGCGCGATAGAGCGAGAGAGAGAATAGCACGAATTAACAAGATTTTTACCGAACGTCGTATAAGTAAATACGACGAATAATTCTCGATAAAATGTTCGACCAACGAAGATCACTTGAAGTTAATGGAAGTCACATTGGAAATCCCAAGAATGTGACCCCTCTTAATTTAATATCATTTATTTAATCGACGAAAATTTTCACGACTGTGAGAAAACTCATAGGTATCCCGTCCGAAAGAGATACTTAAATAAAAAGACATTTAAATAAAGCGAATCTTTTAAAGGATTCTGTAAATATAAATTATTATAGAAAATCTTTCTTATCGATCTATCGAGCCGTCTTGATTTTTATTGATCGGCAGAAAAAAATGTATAAAATTAATATGTAACAATGTGCTTCGGTTGATATGTACACATTACTACTGCATAAATAGATCCGCGTATCGAGCCATTTAACTTAAACCGCGGTAATAAGCGTATGCATATGCGCATAACGTGTGGTGCATATACGGAATCTGGTACGTTCCGTCCCCATCGTTAATCGAATAACGCGCGATCCAGAGGCTGTCGTACGATATCTCGTAACACATCACGCTTGCTGCATTAAAGCGTTACATCGATTCTCTCCTTGGTACGTGGGTACTACGTAACGTTACGCTGCCGTCTTACACTCCCTCGTGTCTATAGGGTGTCTCTTGAAAGATGTTCAAAACGCAAACTTTTTTCCCGACAATTTCAATCACAGAGCCGAACTAAAGTTTAACTCGTTAACCTGAATTAAATTCGTTCGTACAAAGATCTATCGCTCGTATATAAAACCATTTTTTATTCCATTAAAAAGAATTACGTTTTAGTGTACCCAATGCTTGTCGTTTCTCCCTCATGAGAACTACCAAAAGCTTCAGTTCCGATATCGAAAACCGTTCGATTTCGAACGACGAAGCTAAATGTAACGGTTCTAAGTCTTTCCGATAGTACATACTTAAGAACTTTCACCAAAGAAATTCGAGCTATCGAATTGCTAGGAGCGTCGTAAAATGGTACCTCGATTCTCAGGCACAAACTTTAGACAATTTTAAGACGAGACACCGTGTATAGACGAAAGTGCATCGAGTCAATGTACCGCGGAGCCGGATCAATGAGACTGATTACTCTCTCTCTCTCTCTCTCTTTCTCTTTCTCTTTTTATCTTTCTTTCTCTCTCTCTGTCTCTCTCATTGAGTTAATCGTAGACGTGAGACAGATCCTGGTTCTTCTCTCCTTTCTCAGCTTCTCTTTCTTCTTTTTCTTTTTTTTCTTCTTCTACTTCCACTTCTTCTTCTTCTTCTTCTTCTTCTTCTTCTTCTTCTTCTTCTTCTTCTTCTTCTTCTTTTACTTCTGCTTCTACTTCTTCTTCTTCTTCTTCTTTTACTTCTGCTTCTACTTCTTCTTCTTCTTCTTCTTCTTCTTCTACTTCTACTTCTTCTTCTTACTTAACTTGCTCGACACGGCTTCGAGCAGTCGTTCGACCGCTGTGTTTTGTTTCGCGCGACTGAAGTCGTCGGGGGAATTGAATTAAATCGAGTTGAATCGAATTGGTTGCGTGTAGTTCACGGTCGTGTACGTACGTGAAGAGAAATAGAAAGAGACGAAGTCGAATCTGCCCCGCGCCGGAAACAGGTAATTGCAGTTTCATGACGCACGTCTTCGTACTTCGCGAAGTTAAACTACAATTGATGCGTGGCGAGCATATGTAACTCAAGTGCAAGGTTAACGTACGAACCCGTACATCGAGCTTAAATGTTTTATTAATGGCCGAGATAAAGTTAAGAAAATTTATGGTGGCAATTGAAAAATTATTTCTATTTCCATCGATTCTATCATTTGTTTAATTTGGAAAATTTCCACGGGCTATCGAAGTTAACATTTTCTGACGATCAATCGAAATATCCTATTACGTTTTGTATATTTGTAACATTCGAAATTTATCTCTATCGTATTTTCAAAAGTAAATCCGAAAGAAATTTGATTTAAAGGGATAGTAGTGTGAAAAGCAATTCGGTAAGAAAAAGAAGAAGAAGAAGAAGGAGAAGAAGAAGAAGAAGAACGAACGAACGAATGGAGATCCGATCGTTCTCCTCCTTTTCTCTCGTAATGTCGTCAAATCGAAGAGTTCGATCCATGAGATGAACACCTGAAAGTCACTTTATACGTGCTACGTGCTACCAGAGAGTAGAAAAGAGTAGACAATTCCGACCGGTCAAACTACTCTTCGTCGGCGATCGACCTCCCTTCTCTTTTCTCTTCTCCTCCTCTTATGCTCCTTCTCTTTCTCTTTCTCTCTCTTTTTCTTTCTTTCTTTCTCTCTTTTCCTCTTCTTCGTGAGATTCTCTCGGCTGTCTTCGTCGCACTCACCAACGAGGCAAAGTCTGTACCAAAAGAATCTTTCCAGGCACGAAACTCTCCCGCAGATTTGCCTTAACGTTTCGTCGCATCTCAATGTCGAGTCGAGTCGGGTCGAGTCGAGTCGTGCGAGGGGTAGAAAGTGCCGAGGGAGGATGTAGTCACCCTCGAGAGAAAAAGAGAACGTACATCCTGGCCATTGACACTTGAATTTGACGAGGAGATGGTGACGCAGAAAAGAAAATGAGAAGAGAAAAATATAGGAAAATGGATCGATTTTTTTAGATACACAATGCATTATATATATATATATATACATATTTAAAAGTATATATATGCGTAATATATGTCTATATAAATTAACTATATAAATCATTATAATAGAGGTACTAGTATATTTATTTAAAAATTAATCAAATTATTAAAACAAACAATTTATTAAAATAAACACACACATATACGTATGTATGTATTATACGAAATTGTTAAAAACCTATTTTAATTAAAAATATTACAAGACAAACCAAATTTGCCAATACCACTGATAAAAACAGACAATTTCGAATTGATTGTCACTTTATTTGATGCATCCTGTATTGTATACCCTGAAGAGATTGCCGTTTATTTGTCAGGAGCGTAAATATATGATTCCAAATATTGACCGTCGCTTAAAAATGCCAGGTATTTATATACTTATGTTTGTATATATGTATATACAATATCTATACATCCATTGAATTATATGCACCAGGCCGCATTCGTTTCTCTTGGCATTTATGACGTTATATTTCATTACGTTATTTTCGGTTTATAAAGGACAAACTGAAATATATGGCTAATTGAACTGTGATTAATTGAGAGGGGAACAAACGACGCCTATTTTAATTACACCTCGTATGAATGATTAATTTACATGGTGAGGATTTTTACCTCCGTGTGAACCATAATTGTTGAATTCGTTTGCGATAACCAATTGCGAAGAAAACAGTTCGATATATTATAGAAATTTATATTTTTTCTTTTCTTTTTGTTTTTTTTTTTTACGTCTTCGACATAAGCTCATTGTCAATTCTCAGATTCGTATCCACCTATAATATTTCAAGCGCCATAAAATGTTTCCTCCTTATTTGTAATATCATTGTGATCGTTATCCTCGATATTTTCAATCGAATATTATTCGTAATATTTTGATATTCCAAATAAATTGTACCATCAGCATTATTATCTCAGAGAATATGATTCTATTGTTAGATTCCTACTTGTCTGTCGATCACAGGTTATTGTTCCCAATGAAGAACAACAGTATCTAAAGCTATTATTTCTTTCTCGACAAGTTAATTCGACGAATACCGAATGCAATACACTACGATCCTATAGATTTGTTTTTGTCAATATATTTGATACAAAAAGAAGAAGGTATCCAATTATCGAGACATCAATAATTGCTTTGATCCGCATGTTGCTAATAAAAAGTAAAAAAAAATTAAGCACATTATTTACTCGCCAAAATCATATATCAAGTACATTGTTTAAAGCAAAAACCAAAAAAAAAAACATCCATTTCATTTCGTGAGATCGATTTAATGTAAACTATTCATTTGAATTTTACTGATAAAATAAAAGTCTATTTGCTCTTTCAATCCTCGTCTCGACGTTTCACTCGAAGCAATGGGCTAAAATTGTCGGAAACTTGGAATCTAAAATACAATTGCGTTTCTTTTCGCTGATATCTATGACAATAGTTATAATTTATGGATATTAAAGTCGTTTATACAAGTGTCATCTTACATAATTGTTCTTATTTTTGTTTTTGATACGATTGAACGATGGAAAATAAAAACTAATGTTGTTTTTTTTTTATCTTTTCATATTTATGAAACATCTATTAATTTTTATATTCATGTGTTTCTTTTTTTTATGAATTGACGAAGGTTACTGTGTGTTTGCGTGTGTGTAGTTATATCTTATCTAAATTCTTGCTTTGCTTAGACAATGGTTGATCGCGTAGGTCAGAAAACTGCTTTGTGCAATGATCTATGAGTCATAGCATATATATAGATATATGGAATTGACGTCCGTATAATTTTTATAATAACTGTCGACAAGATAATGTTAATGCCAACCTTTAACAATCGTAATCACCCACGTGAAACGTACATATAGGACACGGTTTTTATCGAGTTTTATCGTAAAAATATGTCTATAACTTTTACGGCTCTGCATATGTCTATATATGTAAATTCATTTACCATTTAAAGTATCTTATACGGTTTAACCAAAAAGTTATGAAATATTAATAAAGTTGTAATAAATTCGTCGTGTGTTTATAACGTTCAAACGCAACGATAAACTATTGCACTATTCTCCTAACAATAGTATCCGGCATAAACCGGATACTAATTTTCAATTTTGTAATATTACGAAAAGGAGAAATAAATTTATTCGCAAAAAATCTACCTCGCTCGATTCAAATGAAGTTACATAATTTTAAACAATATATATATATATATATTTTTTACTGCCGTCGTTCAATTTCAGTATAATTTCGATTATAACTTATTAATTACGAATATTTCGACACTTATTGAGAAAAACATACTTCGATGAACTCTTTTACGATAGGTCGATGAACCTATCACGATAGCGTTCATCATTTTGATGCTCGGTTCAAAGTTATATGTTGTAGGATGGAATCGGTAAGCGTACATACATATGTTAAGTCAACTCGAGAGACACTGAACTTGTGACGATAGATTATTCAGCGCACGTCTCGCGTTGATTCACGTTTCGACGTTGCGCATCAACTCGAGGGAGATATGCATGAAAATAAAAAAGTCACAATTGACGTTGCCAAGTTAACCCTCTATAACGCATTGTTACTTCGCTGATAACATATCTTATACGTATTTGTTTTTCTACTTTTTCCCTTTTTCAAAATTTATTTACTTATTTATTTATTTATTTATTTATATTATACGTAGCAACAGAAAAGAATGCTATTCGGTGATTTCAATCTTTATCTCGAAATTTGATCGTGTATTCTTTTAATATCTTCCATTCTCTTCTCATTTTGTGGAAATGTACAAAATTTCGAGCATCGAGAAAAATCCGTTATAGGATCACTGGAAGGAAGAAAAGAAAAGAAGAAGAAAAAAAAAAGAAAAAAAAGAAGAAAAGAAAGGAAAAGAATAGGAAAGGAAAGGAAAGGGAAAAAAAGGGAGAAAAAAGAAGAAAAAGGAGGAAAATATAGAAGATGGACGAAACGAGGAGGGTGACCATATAATAAAAGCAACTCGATGTTGCGTCAAAAGATTCTACGTATTGAATGAACACATACAGGTAGAAAAGTAAAGGTGTAGAGGTATTTAGGTAGACATTTCCGAAGGATACGATGGTTCTCGACCGAAGAAAAGAAGAACGGTCGAGAACACTTTTCTCTACCTGGAAAAGAAGATGCTCAGGTATTTCTACGGCAGTTAAAATACAACGAGAGAGCTGCGGCTCGACACTCACAACGTTACAATCCACAAGAAGCGCTATGAATATGCACGTTCAAACCAAACGACGCTACTGTATTTCCATTTGAACATTTTCTCTTTCTCTTCATCCCTGTCAATCTATTCTTTCCTTTTATTCTCTCTCTCTCTCTCTCTCTCTCTCTCCATCTTTCTCGATCATTGCCACGCACAATCCTCGACAACACGGAAAAGCTCGCACGAAACTCGTCAGTTCCATAAGATGTATATATTCCTTCGTTTTATCTTAGAAAAATAAAAATAAAACAATAAAAGGAAGAGGGAAGAAAACTAGAAATCCAAATAAAAATTAAATCATAAAATTACGAATATCAAGAAACGCTCTAAATAACATACGAATTAAAATCTTGGAAAAGAAAAACACTCGTGCCAATCTTAGTCAATTATGTCCGATTTTTTCAATCGGCAATTTCGCTAATCGTTGAAAACGTTTCGAAAACGTAGTACCTTGTCTTATCTACATATGTACATACGTAAGTATTATACTTACATACATACCTACAACTTCTTTTTTATCGAAAGTTACGAAGGGAGAAGAAAGTCTTGGAACTAGTTGATCGTTCGAAAGAGGATCGGAAGGAGAAGGAAACGTCGAGAATGGTAGCAAAGGAAAAGAAAGGGGAAGGGCAAGGAGGAGAAGAAGGAGAAGGAGAAGGAGAAGGAGAAGGAGATGGAGATGGAGAAGGAGTAGGTGGGGGAGGAGGAGAGGAGAAAATCTCTTGGTCGGCGAAGAGGCAGAGAAACGTAAGTACTTCGAGTTTCAGTCTGTTCCAGCTCGATCGCTTGATCTCTCGAGGGCACCTAAGAAACCGTAAAAGACAAAGGGTGCGTTTAGTTCCAACTCGAGTGTTCACTTAACGCACTGCGTTCTGTCTCTTTCTCTCTCTCTCTTTCTCTCTTTCTCTCTCCCGCTCGCTTGCTTGCTCCTTTCCAAGTGGTAAGGGTGGAGCGACTTACAAATATACGAATGGGGTAGCTTTGCATAAGAGTAAGGGTGGGAGTAGGTAGACGATGCTCTTTTGTGTAACGCTTTGCACGAAAGCACGGATCGTTCGAACTGCACTTCTACTCGAGTGCATGGTACATCGAAGCAACCCCTCCGTCACGTTTCCCAATGACGACTATGACTACGACTACAACTATGACTACGACATCCTCGTTGACGTTGACGACGATGGCAACGACGACTATGATGGTGACAGTGACGGTGACGGTGACGGTGACAGTAACGGTGAGGACTGAGGACGATTCATTGCACTGGAACACGCGCAACTTTCCAAGTATTCCTATAACTATACTCTCGATAGTCGAGTTATCTCCCTTCCGAGTTCTGTGTCAAAACAAATCGAATACTTTCCTATAATTCTACTTGTCACTGTTACCACTATTCTCGAATTTATTCTTCAAACATTTGCAAATATCTCTGAAAACGTTTCTCATCGATCTATTCATCCTCAATCCCGATATTATCTTTTATATTTTATTTGTGTTATTCAAGAAGCATAAAAAATTGTTCGCAATATAAAGTATCATTTAACGAGAGCAAGAAATAAAATGTATAAATAACAAAGGAGAGCACATAGAAATTCTAACGTTTCAATATTTTAATACAATGTCAATTTGAAAAATATATAGAAATTGGATACTACAAATATTTGATATGATAATAAAATTTAATTTGTAAGATATCTAACGTTCATTTGTATTGAAAAAGTATTAAATATACAGTTAATGAAAAAATGTTTCGTCGACAGATTTTTTTCAGAGTAAACAAAAACCCCTTCAAACCCGTACGATGTTACATCGAAGTCAACAGCAATAACGTACGTTACATTGAAATTTTTTTTCTAAAAAGTATTCAGTATTTGTATGATCGTAGAGTGCCGTTCCGAGATCGAATCGAAACTTGTCGAAGTATACGTTCACTGTAGACTAGAATAAAGCGAGTTGCTTTTAATTTATTACCTATCCTTCTCTCTCTCTCTCTCTCTCTCTCTCTCTCTCTCTCTCTCTCTCTCTCCTCCTTCCCTCTCCCAAACCAATCACTACTATCAACTTTTCGAAATGGCCAAGCTCGTGTGCGAGTTAAATAAAGCTGCTAACAATTCGATCTGAAGTCAATCAATTCTCGTTGTAGCCCAGCTTTATTCGATTACATTCGCTGAATAATAAAGTGTAGTCGCTGCTGCATACGAAATTCCTCCCTTATCGTATCCAAAGCTCTAACCTTTGAAAAAAAAAAAAAGAGAGAGAGAGAAAGAGAGGAAAGAAGTTTTGGATTTCGTTCGGAAAATTCCAAACAAAATTACCATCGGCCTTTCGAATCTAACCAGAATCAGCTCGTATACAATAAATCTAATTCATTTTATATCGAACTTTTCCATTCGATATTCGCGTCGCTTTATCTTCGTTTATCCATACGATCGATTATTTATTTATACGAAAGCGCGAACTCGATAGCCTTCGTGAGTTCCAATCTTTTCCCCGTTTTTGCCGTTCAACGAATAATTTCACTTCGATTCAAATAGCTACATACATATATACATACATGCATGCATGCATGCATGCATACATACATACATACATACATATATATATAAACGTACATACATACATATATATATACATTGCGTTCGCAAGGATCAAACTGGTGTCGAAGCTCGGAAATGAGAAGGGGAGGGAGAGAGAGAGAGAGAGAAGATCGGCCATGCGTATCGTCTAATTCGAGCTCTGATTCAGACTATGTCGTAACATAATTTAATAAATAATAAAAAATCTATAGATATCTACTTACACGTTCTTAACGTACGAGGAAAGAAGGCTAACGTTTGTTAATGAAGAAAGAAATAAACAAAGAAAGCATAAAAAGAGTATTGTGACACTCACGAAGAAGTAGACATTTTCTTTTGATCAATATATCGCGAAATGCAAGAAATTATTAATTAATGCTTGAAAAAAGAAGAAGAAAAGTCTCATAAACAGCATATTTTCTCATTTCAGTCGTACTACATCTCCGATGTATCGTAAATCAAATTTTAAAGTCGCAATAATGCGAACAAATTGATAACGGAAATGAACGTTTGCTGGATGGTGGCAAATGAATGTATGTACCTGGAATACGGCGAACGATCCGTGCATGGCTCGCGTTTAACGAGCCTGCTTCTTCCAACGTGCTTTTATGAGTAAACTTTAACTAGCTTTAAAGCACGAATGCATACAATCATCGATTATGCGACCCGTGAATTGTTTCGCATAGTAAATACGTACTCATTGTAATACAACTTAGTTTCTTTGCCTTTTACCGAGATTTTAATGATCTTAATTTTATTTTCTAATATTATCAATATATTTACGAATATTTATTTGATATAAGATGATCATGATATCATTAAATAATATCAAAATAATTTTATATATCTGTTATACGAAAAATAAAATGTCGGCCATGAAAATTTTGATTAAAACGATCGAAATACGTAAACATAAAATATTTAAACGGCTACCCATTTCTTTCTCGGTTTTCCCGTCAAAACTTTAACGAAGTTCCAAAAGTTTGGAAAAGAAATACTGGTAGAAAATCTTGGAGTATACGACGAAACATTTATCCGCGGTGAGAATTTTTGCCCGATAGAGTTCGTGCAGGAAGAAAATCGAGAGAAGAAAGAATCGCAGCTGTTCGAAAAATCAGAAAATCTCCGAGGGATTCTTCTGTCGTCTTCTGTAGATTTGTGACATCTGATGACGCCTTATTCGAAGATAGACCAAGCGTCAGATTAATTCTTACTATGGATTCATCGATTTCTATACGTAATCACGAAAGTACATTCCGTTATTAGCACGATAAAACAAATGGTGTTAAATCCTCGTACGCCGATTGAATGTGTCTTGCAATAGTACAAGATATTCATGTCGCTTTAATGTTCTACGAAATTATCAAATTATTAGTCGTGTTCGTAGCCTATTTTTACTTGTTCGTAAATGGATGACTCATAATTCAAATTATGATTTCAAATTATATTCATTATATTTGCATTTCTCGTAACTCCAGTTATTACATTTTTTTCTCTTTTTTGTTTCAAATGTGTACTCTTTTAATACCACCATATTTCTCAGAATTCATATTCACATGAGTCAACTATTAAAACATTCGACGATGAGCGATGCTTTGGAAAATAAAACACGTATACTTTACACATCTTCGTTATGGATGACTATGCACATCGACTGTTTCCTGCGATATTGCAATTTCAATGATCTTTGAATTCGGAATATGGGTCAAACGCGTTTGATTTTTAAGCGATCAGCAA
Source organism: Vespula pensylvanica (assembly GCF_014466175.1). Taxonomy (NCBI): domain Eukaryota; kingdom Metazoa; phylum Arthropoda; class Insecta; order Hymenoptera; family Vespidae; genus Vespula; species Vespula pensylvanica. The sequence goes on along the minus strand of NC_057692.1, from coordinate 6,352,946 downwards.
GGCGCTCGATGTCGCGAACGTTCGGATTTGCGTCAGAAAGATAATCTTTCACCCCTTAGAACTATTATCGTCGATCTTCTAGTCAAACCTGACTAGTTTGTTTGCTTCTTTTATGGTATAGAAAAGTTCGCGCGAGGAAGAGATATAGATAGAGAAAAAGAGAGCGAGCGAGCGAGCGAGCGAGAGAGAGAGAAAGAGAGAGTATAACTTTAGTCACCACACATAAATGTAACGAATTCATAAATTCATTCGCTGATCTCTCGTTACGTAACTGTCTGCCATATTCACAGTTCAATTACATTAGCTCGTTTCAATAGTACTCGGTGTATCATTAATATCCATTGTATTATTAAATTAACTACGATTAACGAAGAATGATATTCACGTTTCGTAAACGATCCTACTCTTTCAACATTTAACAGATTTTTCCTAAATATTAATTTCGTTATCGGTCGATGTTAAAAAATATCGTTCGAATTTAAAAATGAAATCGTTATTTATATGATTTTCCCTAGTTATAAATTTCGAATGAACGTCAGTATGCAATAGCATTTCTTCGAAATCACATTAAATGCGCATTCTTATCAGCGAGCAACGCAGACATAACAAAATCCATATGAATTTACCGCACGGTTTTCTCCCAGCGATCTTGGAAAGACGAAGGGGGAATTTTCTCGACATTTTTCTAATGCATAAACGCGCTTGTGGAAATCTTATCAGTTACACAATTCTGCAAACCTTGTACGTACGCCTTCTTATTCCTAATAACAGGAAAAGTACCAGTTATTTCGACGTTACAAAGTTGTACAGAAAAGAAAAACAATGGATAAAAGATCTCGACCTTGTCACACGCTAACTTATACGTACATGGTTTTTTATACGTACGGTCATACGTACATGTTTATTGATGATTATCTAAAAAAAAAAGAGAAAAAGAAAAAAAACAACAAAAAATTCAAATACGTCGTTCGAAATGTTTATATAGTATTATATTTTGATTATTTATTTTATATTAAAAAGATATATATATATATATATATATATATATATATATATATACGACTTAACTCAATTTCATGATCGCGAAGTGATATTCGATAATTGATTGTAACGTAAAGTTGAAAAAAACAAACGATGATACATCGCTATAACTACTTTTATATAAACATGTACCAGGAACGTACAAGCATATATGTGCCTCGATATGTCACTTTAATTACACTTATTATTATGTATTTCCAGAAATAATCCAACGAGAAATCGCGTAATTACAGGCAGGTACAATAGAAGGAAATAATTTTTACGCGTCGCACTCGATGCATTTTATCGTGACATAACTCGAAACTCAAACCGTGAAAAACATTGAAAAATTCAGGATCGCGTGGTCTCCTCGTACGTATACACATTCGTCGCTTAACGAATTCATCTATTCATTGCGTGACGCGTCCATTCGTTAAAAAAAAAAAAAAAAAAAAATTCGATCAAAACTCAATCGAAATTTCATTTTCCTATATCAAACAATGATTTTCTTAATCCGATATTTTCTATGACTAAGAAACAAAAGCAAACTTTCCATAGTTTATTCTATGGAGTTCGAGTATCTAACATGATGAAGGAAGGAAAGGAGATTGCCTTCGAAGGTTAATTTCCGTCTTCGTCATTGATGTGTGAGTGGAACAATGTCCTTCACGGTCAACGAACAGGAGAACGAGATTTGTGCCGACCAAGCCATCCACTTCGAAAAGGCTACTTCGTTTCACTAGATAAGCTACGATCTATTTTATTATCTCGACGAACAACAAGGACGAGTTTATCGTCGAAACTACCTTTGCGGTCTTATCGTTCAATTTCTGAAACAATATAAAAGAACGTTTTTACGACGATAAAGACGGGGAATGTCCACGAGTTTCTGAAATATGTACACGTATGACAAAACTTAGTTATTGTTACGACGAAATTGGAACGACGATTAAGATTATCGCTTGGATTTAAAGAAGAAAAAAAAGAAGAAAAAAAGAAAAAAAAAAAAGATAAGTAGATAAATGTTACGTCGCTTCGCGGAAACATGAACAGGACAGAGAAACATTTTCCTTGTACATTAATCCTCTTATCTCGAAGATCACCTAAAGTGATTATCCGCAAGTTCGCATTTATGAATATAAATGCAAGACGAGATAAACGAAAAAAACGTTTTACATTGTTTCGATAATAATATACAAAGCTAAACTTTGGAAGACTTCAAAGTTTTACTTTTATCTTCGATAGGATTTGCTTTTTTTTTTCTTTTCTTTCTTTTGTTTTCAACAATCGCACGTGTTATCAAAAAGAAAAATCTAAGATAATAGAACGTAATAAAATATTACCTCTCGCGATAAACGACGAATCCAATTGATTTTGTAAAAAATAATCGATTATATTAAAAGAAAAAGGAAAATTCACCATTTTCTTTTTTTTTTCGAAGTTTCGAAGATGGAACTAGAAGAAACTCGTAACGATATTGCATGTCACGAGGTAAAAGGCGAAGGAACTTTGATTCGCAAACTGGAATATTTCTCTTTCTCGTTCTCTCTCTCTCTCTCTCTCTTTTTCTCTATCGTACTCACTCTTTGATCGAAAACCGCACGATTACCGAGCGTGATATTTCTCGCTGAAATCGAACTTTGAAGGATCCGTTCCGCATACAGAGAGAGATTCGATTTGCGAAAGAGCTGTGTCGCCTTTGTATCGGCAAGTTCGAGATCGTAAATCGATAATGCTTTTCCGAGATACATAGGTTGATTCAACTAACGAAAAAAAGAGAGAGAGAGAGAGAGAGAGAGAGAGAGAGAGAGAGAGAGAGAAAGAGAGAGTGAAGAAAAAAAAATAAAGATAAGAAGTTTCTGATATTATCGTACTTTGCGAGATTATCGAAGATCGTAGCACGAGGCACGAGTAATTTTCGATACGAATAAGCTATATTTAAAAATTTAAAGGATAAAGAAGAAAATTCTGTAGGATCGTTGAGAGATAAACGTCGAACGTCGTATCCATCTCGGAAACTCGATTGATCGTAATAACAGATTCCCATTCAAGGATAACGATTGACTTGGAAAAAGGTGACCTTTACGATGGAAATTAATTAAACGCCGAGCCGAGTACACGAGCTATCAACGAGAATCACCTTTAAATACTTCCACATCGATAATAATAATCTAATCTCTCAACTACTATATTAATTTCTTAACACCTTTCTCGTGACTCTTAATTATTTTTTTATCGCACTGTGATTAATCGAGAAAAGCAAAGCAATGAAATTTCAATTTCAATTTCAATTTCAATTTCAATTTCAATTTCAAAACACGACTGTGATAACGTAAAAGCTTCGCCGATCATCGTTTCTCGCCGATATCAGAATGGTCGTAACTCGGTACCTACTTTACGCTCGAAGAAATGCAATTTTCAACGCACTCTTAACATCGACGATGTTAACTACTGTCATTAGATGTCACGGACGAACAGAAATAAGAAATTACGAGACACATGAACGACTTCGACGAGTTTCCATAATTATCTACACGAAAAATGGAAAGCAAATAGGAGATACAAAATCCTGTAACGTTTCAAAACGCGAACGTATACGTAAAGTAATGAACAAGACGAAGATTAAAAGAAAAAAAGAAAGGGAAGCAATGAAATCAAACGAATTGAACTCACCTCAGCGAGATATCGAAAGCCATGATCCTCGGCAACCTTCTTAGCTACTTCCGGTCCTCCTTCGATGTGAGCAGCCCATTGATTGGTGTAAGCTCCGACTCTGTCTCGAAGAGTCATCAGGAGAGCCAAACACGCCAGTCCAAAAATCCTTCGAGTACACATGATAGCTCGTCGCCGTCACTACCGATAACACTAGCACCACAAAACACTTCTGCAACGGCAACGGTAGCAAGATCAGCTCCACGACCAGCGCGGTAACCGACGACGACGACGACGACGACGACGACGACGACGACGACGACGACGCCAATGACTTCAACTTCACCTTATCACTATTATCCACCGCTATCCTTCTCCACCAACACCACCACCACCCACCACTGCCACCGACAACGCGAAGGCCGAGCACCGTCGCCACAACGAAAAAATCACGTCGAAAAACAACGTCGTTTCGTCTTCTCAATGTCGATCGCGATGCATATGGAATGTCAATGAGGATAGGAAGGAAGAAGGGAAGGTAGATGAGTAACGAGGAGAAAGAAGATTGGCAAGAGGGAAAATCCCGCTCGAGTGCGGGAAGAACCGACGGAGATTAGGAAGCTGCGAGAGCAACGAGGTGAGAAGTAGAAGAGAACGAATAAGATGATGAAGAATTAAGGGAAAAAAAAGAGACACCTGCTCCTACGCGAACCGTCCGCCGACGACGACTGAGCCGTCAGCGGCTCGCCTCGCTCGTTAAGTACCCTCCACAGTGTCGGCCGCCTTTGACTTCGGTCGCCGTTAACTTTGCGCGCGAAACGGCGCGACTATACACACGCGCGCGCGCGCACGCACGCACGCACGCTCGCTCGCACGTATTCAATCGCTCGTTTGCTCGGATAACGCGCGAGAACGTTGATATCTAGTCGCCCTCTTCTTCTTCTTCTTCTTCTTCTCCTTCTCCTTCTCCTTCTTCTTCTTTTTTTCTTTTTCTTTCAACTTTCCAAGTGTAAGACGCGTGAGTGTATATATATATATAATATATAATATATATATATGTATATATGTACGTATGTGTCGTCTATTTCTAGGTGTTTGTATATTTGCGCGTATCTTTCGCGAGAGAAGATCGATTTATCTCCTCGAATCGTTATCGTACCACTTCCGACCTCATAGCGAACGTCACGCCGACCTCGATTGTCTTTCTTTGATCGATAGATCGACCTACGATCACGTTACGGATCTGTCCTTTCCGAAGCCAGTCATGATTATGAGAGATTCCTTTCCCTCTCGTTTTTTTTTTTCCTTTTTCTTCTATTTGGTACTTTGTCCGCGGTTATACCCTTCTTCTCTTTTTTTTTCCTCTTCGTTCCACTGGGCGATCACTTTGTCGACCTACCAACGCCGATCTGCAATAAAGAAGAATAGACGGAAATAATCGTAATGCTCCCTTTTTCTCTTTCTACGTCGAACAAAAATCCCTGCGATTATCTTTTATCTCGCGTCGGCACTTTGTTGTACATCGCGGTGACTCGTTCAATTAACGATTAATGGTCTTTTCAAAGGTCTTAATGGGTTATGAATTCAAAAGAAAAGAAAAAAAAAGAAAAAGGAAAAAAAAACAAAATTTTTATTGATGCAACCAAAAAAAGAAAAAAGAAGAAGAAAGAGATTATTCTCTCCGACGATCTATCGATCATAATGTAATTTTAAATAAAGATTAGAACCTACTTTGCGCATTTGCGGAGCAACGTTCCTACGATATTCTGTGTTGATACCAGTCTTAATAGAGTTAGCTAATAAAATTTAAATGCGCATTTTAGAAACACCCGGTGTATTTTTCGATAAATACGCTACGATATCGCGGCAAGTTAATTGCGGAAAGAACCGATAAGCCGATTACAGCACAATCGTTTTACGTTGATTTCGTTAATGTTAATAATTGTACAATATTACATCATTTTCGCTTCACAATCTTTTCTCGAAACAATTCCACAAAATTCTATAAAATCCAAAATATGGATTTGAAAAAGCTTATCAAAATTGTGAATATTTCAATTAGTACTGATATATATAAAATATCTAACGACGCTTCTATACGAGATGAACGCGATAACAATCCGAGTCGAAATTCGAAAGACATCATTTAATCATCTTATAGATAGAAACAACCTTACTGTCTTATCGTCCGAATTCTAAAGTTCTATTAGTATCTACGGAGGTAGATGTGTGAGTATTTGGTCAACCGTACTACTTTGGTAAGTAGTAAGTAAATCAATAACTCGAAATTCGCATTTCTACTCGAGATGTCATTGCTTTGATATTACGATAAGAACGAATAGAAAAATAATTATCTCTTACTAGAGTAAAAAATGTAAAACATATAGATGTATCGTTTGAAACCTTTTTAATATCTTGTACGATAGATCCCAATCGTAATCGTTCTAAAGAAAATTAATGAAAATCGTAGAAATTAAATAGATCGACGAAGATAAACAAAATACACGAGGAAAGTTAAAATTGGGATGATGGCAAAGTTCACAGAAATACAATATTGTCCAAGATGATGTATGGACACGCATGTTTCCGTTCGCATCAAAGGGCTATACTCGTTAAACGAATAATGTAATAATTACTTGGCAGATATTACATTCTATGAGCACGTTATTCTCCGTTATGAGAGATCATTTGTATTCGCTCCACAGAAATAACCTCTCTCGATTACTTTAATTACGAAGTTGTGTCAACGAAGGTACGTATATAGCATTCGAGAGAGACTAGGACGTACTACTTCGGTAAGTCAATACCCACTCCAAATTCCCATGTTCTCTCGCTAAAGATGTAAATCCTGTTCCGTACAATGGATTAAGTCTAACGAGTGCCGAGGAAAAAGAGATGGAATTAGGTCGGAAACGCATGGAAGTACTTTTCCGATATAAGCTACGAAACGTAGAAAGCTTAAATATTATTAAATAAAAAAAAAAAAAATAACAAAATGAAAAGAAATAAAAGGAAAAAAAAAACGAGCATTACCAAGAGTAAGAAATTTGAACGTATCGATAGATCCACATAATCGTTTGTTGTTACTCGTTAATTACACGCTCTGCTTCGATCCACGGAAATTCACAGCTATTGGAAAAAGTGAGCTGGTCTGCCTCGAGCTTTTGTCCCGAGCATTTTCACCTACTTGTTACCGACAATTGCAAAGAAATTTCCAATTAATACAATTACCTTCTCGCGGACGCTGATGACTATATACTCGATAAAGGAGAACGCTACATAAAAAGAGTGAGAAAAAGAAAAAAGACGAAAGAGAGAGAGAGAGAGAGAGAGAGAGAGAGAGAGAGAGAGAGAGAGAATAAAAAAAAGTATGCAAGAAACGAAAAAGAAAAAACGAAAGAAAATGAAAACAAAAAAAGAAAAACGAGAGCACGGATTCTTATTTGGTAGAATCGTTGGAGCTTAACGTAATTTTCACGCTCGCCGAAAGCAACTCTTTCGATGGAAAAGAAGAGGAAAAAGGGAGAAAGACAAAGAAAAGAAGACAGGGACGGCGATTCGCATTATCGGTATCTACGTTTGAACGGATCTTCGTTCGAGTCAGCTTCCGGAAAAAAGGACTCACGTCGTAGGAGCGAGCCGATCGTTCGATAACTCTAGAAAGAAAGATATATATATATATATATATATATATATATATATATATATATAGAGAGAGAGAGAGAGAGAGAGAGAGAGAAAGAAAGAAAAAGAGAGAGAGGACATCCTACTTCGTGCCTGGGAGAAAATTGCATTCGCGGCCTGACCTTCTCCCTTCCAGTTCTACTTTCAAGTTGCAATGAAGAGAAAAGAAGAGAAAAGACAGAAAGACAGAAAGGGAGAAAGAAAGAGACAGAGAGAGAGAGAGAGAGAGAGAGAGAGAGAGAGAGAGAGACAGAAAGCTAGAAGAGAGCTAGCTGTCTGTCGCTCGTTCGCTCGCTCGCTCGCTCGTTCGAAGTGAATTAAATTCGAGCCCGTACTTATCCTCTTTCTCTCGCAAGCGGGTTTCCCTCTCAGTAGCCTTTTCCAAAGCCGAAAAAGCGAGGATGACCGACTGCAGGCTCTGCGTCCACAGCAATCCCAGGTCCCTTTTTAATTTCGGGACAAAAGGGTCATCTTGCGTATCCTATACTTTCCTTTTCTTTTTTTTTTTTTTTCTATCTCCCTGTATGTCGTCTCCTATCTCTTTCTCTAATTTTAACTCTAACCCTATATATTTCTCTTTTGAACCTTTCGATTTTTCTATTCCTCTTTCTCTTGCTTTCTCTCGCTCTCAATGTTTCATTTGCCGACACCTCGACGTAAAGAATATAAGCTTTCGACGTGCGAACAAATGAAAACGAACGAGGCCATAATCATCTCACAAGGTAATAATCCTTGGCTAATGCTCTTCGTGTGTCTCTTTCCATTCGTACGGTTCTTACGTTAGATCTTATGTCCGAGTTTATACGTGTTTCTATACGTATACTTATACATACTTATACAAAGTGATCAGAGGTAATCGTGATACATCTATGAGTTAACGCAGGAGATTATCATTCTCGAGAAAATGAATAGAAGAACTATAAAAGAAAATTGGTGATCTCGTTATCGTACTATTTTGCAAATTAATTACCATTCAAGATCTTTGATAATTAGCGTGCTTTTAAAATCGATTAATAAATATCGTTACACGTTGATAAATATCGCGAAACGTTATTATTGAAATTCGTTCGTGTGTTACGTATTTATTACGTAAAAAACTGGAAGAAAAAGATTAGCGTATTTTGAACGAATTTATTAGCGGAATTAAAACGAATGGAAAAAAGGAAAATGACGGTAGTACGGATTTGAGAGTCAAAAATTGATTAGTGTTGTCTCCGGAACAAAAAGAATTGAAATTAATGCCGATAATAGATTACGCGAGAACAGGTGGTTGTGCAAACGATGCCTTCGTATCACCGAGAAGCTGAGGTTACATCCAAGGGATTAACTCTCATCGATCGAAAGATTCGGCCGGAAAGCAGCGATTGCGGCTATTTCGAAAGCAAACCTATCACTTTACCGCATGATTTGTAAACTGATAGAAGCCTGACGAAGAAAAACGATAATGAATCTATCTATCTACCTACCTACATATATATATATATATATATATGGATAAATAAATATCATCGAAGATGAAATCTCATTAATTTTTCCAACGTTTATTAAACGTTCCGATAAAAAATGAAGGATTTATAAAAATCGTCACGATTGAAAGGAACCAAATCAAACTCTGAGATACTTAGTGTAAACTGGTTAAATTTAAATATTATGATAGAGATATTTTCGTTGATTACTTTAACATATGCTCGATCGTTTATAAAGAGATTTTAAACAAATGGATATATCGCAGACATTTTTCTTTTTCCTTTTCTTTTCTTTCCTTTACTTTCCTTTCCTTCCCTATCCTTTTTTATAATAAGAATTAATTCCACGATTTAAACTGACCTGTAATTTCTAACAGAAAAGAGTCCTGAGAAAACGATACTCGGAGTCAAATGCGGAACGACGATCGAACTCATTGAAGCGTAATTCGCACCTCGAAAAGAAAAGAATCCGATAGATATAATACCAGCTATCAACGCAAGAACGATAGAATAATAATTTAGAAGATTAATAGGATTTTTACCGTACCCATACCCATAGGTCGAGTCACTGTTCCATCCCGGAGGATTTAGTTTATATAGAGAACACATACGTGACCGAGACGGCTGGTAGGAGCTTAAATCTCTGAGTGAATTTTTCCATGATGACGCGAAACGAAAACAGATATATATTATTGGTCACGTACGACATTCGTTAAAAACAAATCGTTTACTATTCGCAAGAATCATTTTATTCGTCCATTTACTAAGTGCCGGTAAGCTCCTTTGACCGTGATCCGAAAAGAGATTAAAAAAGGAAGCTTTGAAGAGAAGATCATCGAACATAGTTTTCGAAAGATCTTCAAACCATGAATTTTATCTCCTATCATCGTCGTCTTCTTTATAATGTACTACGTCGTCATAAAAGGGAAAAGGAGGAGAAAAAAATGAAAGAAGAAAGAGGAAAAAAAAACATAAGAAAAGTGTCGATTTAAAGGAAAGATAGATGCACCCACCCTCCCTCTCTCTCTCTCTCTCTCTCTCTCTCTCTCTCTCTCTCTCTCGTTCTCTTCTAGGTCGTTCCATAAACCACCAAGAAAAAGAGGGAAATGATCTCCGTCCTTATCGCCGCGGATACGGTTTTTAAATCTTCAAGATGGAAAAGACGAGAAAAGAAAGATAGAAAGAGAGAGAGAGAAAAAAAGAGAGAGAGAGGTAGAGAAAAGAAATACACAGGTTGGAAGAGATGGAGAGAAGACGAGCGGGTAAAGACTTCTCTCGTAACAGGAAGCGGCTGGGGTCACGGACGACGTTCTAACGTAACGGACACGTTCTCGTGCTGCACGAGAAAAGAAGAAAGAAAGAGAGGGAGGTTGAGATAGAAAGAGAGAGATAGAGAGAGAGAGAGAGAGAATGGGGGGAGGGGGAGAGAGAGGGAAATGTACACGCTACGGCAGAAACCGGCCTCGTCGTTGTTTGGCTTGTTCGTTAAGATAGGACTTTAAATACATTCCGTGTATTCCAACGAACCAAGCCAAGAATTGTTAACTATTAACAACTTAGTATTATATTATCGACGAAACTTAGAACGATGAAGCGAGTATATAAGTTTATATATTCGGTACGTGCGTATTGGATATATTGGTCCATTTCTATGTCCAAGGACATCGCTCGATAGACGAAAGAATAGCATAGATGTTTGGATTCGTTCCAATTTTTACTTTGTAAAAATACACGTAAAAGAATTCTAACGTCCTTGGATTTTTTTCGCTGTGTTTTGTTAATCGAAGTATGTAAGAATAATCAAACGATAAGGAAAGAGACAAATCAGAAAATCTTTCTCTTTCTTTTATTTTCTTGTTTTTTTTCTTTTTTTTTTTTTTTATTTTTGCTGACAAGACCGAACGATTAGAAATAAACTATTTGTATTTTCGAAAGGATTTGTATGATAGTACGAAAGGAAATATACGAGAACGTCGACCTGAAAGCTATCAATTAAGCAAATCCTGATTCGACTTTATCGTAACAAATAAAATTAATTAGAACGCGATATAAACGAAGAAGAGAAACAGAGAAATAGAGAGTTAGAGAAACAGAGAAAGAGAAATATTTGCCTCTAGGACGAAGTAATTTCTTCGAGTATTAGCAAGTAGTAACTTGAAATGTTTGCACGTTCGTAACTGCTTCGGAAATTCCTTCTATTGCTCTCCGATAGTCGCAGGAGACCATAATTCAGAACTAAGAGGAACATCCTTAATCCCGCGAGTATCCTACTATATCGTATCCTACTATAGTAGATAAACTATTCCGATAGCAGATATCTTTCAGCGCGATAAAATATGTATGATCGATATTCCTCAGTGAAAAGAAGCAAGAATCGACCTAAATTTGTCTAGATCAATGTTTATCCAACATACATACATATAGCACGATCTAAGTTAACACGATCTAAAAGAATACGAATCGTACGATTACATTTTCTTTTTTCGCAAACGCAAAACGTAAAGAAAAATAAAAAATATATTTTATTTCGTAACGTTTACTTCGGTCAACTTTCCCTTATCGAACTTGTTTCCTACGATTCGTTTACTTTTCAGTTCTTCCTCGAAATAAATTAAACAACGTTAAGGATCAATTTTTTTTTTTCTTTCGTAATAACTTAACTTCCGTATTTTAATTTCGCGTCGTTATCAGACAAAATTAAAATTTCGCAGAGCAGAACCTATAGAAATTTTTCTCATTTTCTCCGAACATAAGGATAAATTAAAACGACATAGATATTATCGGTATGCTCGAGTACAACGACCGCATGTTCCTTTGTTCGAAAGGAGAGATATATCGTAGACATCTCGTCGATATCGAGCTCGAAGTTACGAACGTCGTACCGCACTGCACCGCACTGCACCGCATTGTACCACATTGCACCGCACTAAGACGAGTTTTATCGTACTCGTGTTTATTGCATCAACCATTCGTAACTACGTTCGGCCGCCTTACATTCTCTTAATTTTGTTTTTTGCTTTTTCCTTTTTTTTTTTTTTTACGATCAACCACGAATTCACGTTTATTCCAACTTGTTTTGAAAACAAACGAGTATGTCCCACGTTCTTTCTTTTTTCTTCTTCCTTTTTCTTTTCTTACGCCCTAGAAAAATCTTGGATATTTCTATTTAATTTTGTTTAAATAGATTGTCAAGGACAATCAAGAATTCGACCATTTACAAGACAATTTTGCGAAATATTTTATGAACGAAAGTATAATCCGCGAATTCTGTGGACATTAATTCACCTGATAAATGGGCGCGGGTGCGAATGCATTTAACGAACTTGCGAAACGAAGTTTCGAACTGCTAACAAGGCAAACGTCGCGTCGCTTCACGGGGAAGCCGAGCAGAAAGAGAAGTATGCTTTTGCGTGAAAAAAAATGCATTCTTCGAAAAGTCGAAAAGTCGTGGTTATATCAATGATGTCCTTTGGATGACATATTTACCAAGATATAATCTTCTTTTATTTATCGACTTTCGATCGAAGAATAAAAAGTACAAAATATTTGCAGATTATTTTACGCTCTTCGATATATAATACATACATGCATATAGAAGGTTACATAGTAGACAATTGCAAAAAAATTTTTTTCATTTTTTAGATATGCTTATTGTTAGTTCTGTACGCTCGTCGAACCGAATATTTTTTCTTTCGAAGAAAATTTCCATTGGAGAAAGGAAGGACAATAATATAACGTGCTACCAATTTACACACAGTGACTGTTTCTGTGTATTTCGCCCACTACTTGGCTCGCCCAAGTATGCTCTTTTGTTGTAAGAATTAATGAGACAAAAGAACCGAGAAGTGAAATAACTGGGAAACAATCGGCGTGTCTTTCGATAGTCTGTCTTATTATTTCCAGTTAAAATTTTTTTCGCCGTTCAGAAGATTGCGATTTATAAGTTACCCGGAAAAAAATTTACGTAAATCCGTTATACCTATAAATCAGTAAAAATATCGTAGAAAAAATATTGCACAAAAGATACATTATTCTGTTAAATATCGTACGGTTAAAAAAATACTAAAATAACTTACTAAATAAAACTCGTGAAAATTCTCAACGAATATTTATATATCTAATTACAAATTATAATTACGAAATATATATACATATATATAATATATAAATATGTGTGTGTCTCAATGATTATTCTCTCGTTAAAAAGATATTATGCTTTCAATTTTAAAAGTAGCTTTACAGTTCAGAGTACGCACTATTTCTCAAATCCGTGCTAGCGAAAAATTAGATCAGACATACGTTAACGCTGCGAAGACGAAGTAGTAATATATAGAAGGATCAGTAGAGAATCGCTTAGGAATGCGGATAGGCTAGAAAGCGAGCCACGTCTCTCTCGTGCTCTCAAGCCATTGCACGTGGGTAAAACACGCGCGCACCGTCACGGATACGTCGAGCGGTGAACCGAGAGATGGATATCGGCGTTTCAAGAGACTCCAGAGATCCGGTCTTCTCGTTCTCGCGGAATCATCCCCACCAGCCGTAGATCTCTGGATAAAGCTCCTCGAGGCGTATGCTTCTCGATATTTCCATTCATCGTTTAATATCGAATACGAAAAAAGGAAAAAGAAAGAAAAAAAAGAGAGGGAGAGAGAGAGAGAGAAAAAGAAAATGCGAAATCGACGTCTTCCTTTCTATTTTTACTCTTTTTATCGTTAAATTCGAGCCGTTGATTAAATTTCGCACTATTCCTATCTCAATTTACGCGTATCAATATTGCGATGAAGAACAATACGCTATATATATATATATGTGTGTGTATATGTGTATACATAGTTATATATCTGTATTTGTATATTGGATTTTTACGTATATGAACACATTTTTATATGCCCCCTCTTGCATTTTACCTATTTTTTCTTTTTTTTTTTCCTTTACAAAGCGATCGTGTTCGATGTAACTGATAGAAACGTATCGACGAGTAACGTGCGAATGGCGTAACCGACGCGACCAATGGCGGAAGAGATTCGTTGCATTCTCATGACCTTAATATAAAACGAGAACTGAACCAATGCGAAAGCTAATACGCGGCGATCGAACCGGAAACTTTTGCTGCCTTTTCTCTTATTTTTTTATTTTTTATTTTTTATTTTATTTTTTTTTCTTTAAATAATGCAATCAAAAACATACCCTAATAAAAATCTCATTTTTATTTCTATTTATTGATATACGTGCGTTCGTTGAAAGTCGATAATAGAGACCAGTAGTATCTACCGGTTGCCGTATTCGTCCCTGAATACCGGTTAATTAATCGAAAGTAACGTCTATACGAATATAACGACCTACATCCGAAATGCATTATATTACGATTGCTTTTATACTTATATTATGAAAATAAATAATCGTAAATGACGTGTATCTGCGTATGTGTGTATATATATATATATATATACACACACACACATATATTATATATATATATATATATATATATATATATATATACATACATACAGATTCACGTGTGTGTGTGTATATTTAAGTCAAATTTAAGATAAAACATCACCAATAATTACAATAAATTCGCTCGAAATTAATAACATTCTGATAAATTAACGCAAAACTTTTATAATTATACATTTTATAATGATACGCTTCATAATGATACAAATACGAAATTGTTCGAATATAATTTCGAATATTCCGTCAGTGGTATAAAGTCACGTACGAAAACGTTCTCTGGTCTCTGCTGTTTGATTATATCGTTGAAAAGTAATAATAAAAGAAGAAAAAAGAAAGAAACGTAAACAAAACCAAATAAAAACAACTATAAGAGACATCTCATTGAAGGATTTCATCCAAGTATAAAGGTAAATATGAGAATCTTTTCTAGTTATCGTCGTCGAAAATAAATAATGAGAAAAAGATTAACGGACGAATGAAAATTGCGACGTATTTAAATCTCATTGATGCATTTCAATGTATACAAATACGTATGTATGAGAATATTCTATAGTCTTTCTCTCTGTAGTGTTATTTGATCTATTTGCTGAAAAGGAACAATGACAAAGAGACTAACGTATAAACGAAAACATTCCGGACGATCCAAATTTTATTAAAGGATTTCAATGTCGAAGCTCGTTCTTAGAAAAGATGTGAACGATCTTCTTCCTCTCTTCTCTCTTTCTCTCTTCTCTCTACTCCCTCTCTTTCGAAGAAGTGCAATGTCCGTGTCGATCGACAAGAGCTTCGACTTATTATCGACGCTTTCGCAAAGCAAGTCTCTCTTGTTCGAACAAAGAATCCTTGCTTCTCGATAATACGTCCGCATTCCTCGATACGACCATATATTATATATATATATATATATATATATATATAAAATGTTATTATTATACTATAATATCTTATGTGCATAACGTGTATCGATATATAACGTGGTTACATAAAATTAACATCTATCGTTTTCACCATTCACCTTTAACGAGTTTGCTTCTTCGAAGCAAACGACTTCGTACCGTTAGTCTCCGTTGGAAACTTTGTCGATTAATATTATAAAAATTCTAGCTGATATATATCATCGTCGTTATTGTAGGATATCGAGGTTAGAATTCGGAGCGTGTAAATATGGCGCCAAACTCGTCGAAATTATATCGCCTAACGGTCGCCAATCGATCGATACTTGAATTTCGGTTTATACGTAAAAGACGATAAAAAGTGGAACTTTTGTTCGTCGAGAGAGACGATCTTAAATGTTAGAAATATTTCATTCCTTTCGACGATGAATACTATTTGAGGTAAGAAGCGTCGTCGGTACGACGCGACACGAAAGAATCAAAATACGTTTCGTAATTTCTTGGCGGCCTTAGAGATAAAGAAGGAAGAGAAAAAGAGAGAGAGAGAGAGAGAAAGAAAGAGAAAAAAAGAGAGAAAGAGATTGCAACAACAAACATGGTCACGTGACGCTAGATTCAATAAGTATACTCACACCTCAATGTCACCTTCCGCATCGATCGAGATCCGAGTAATCTAAAAAGGTCCTCGTCAAGGTCGCAGCAGAAGAAAGACGAAAGGAACAACCGGATGCTGAAAGAAGAAGGCCTCTTCGTTCTTCGTGGAAGACTCGAATATTCTTCGCTTCTTCGGTAGATTTTCTTCGAAGGTTGGCACGGAAGACGGAAAGAGACAAGCAGAAAGAGATTGAATAAAAGAGAGGAAGAGAGAGAGAGGGAAGAGAGAGAGGGAAAGATAGAAAGATAGGAAGGAAGAGAGAAATAGAGAAAGGGAGAGGGAGAGGAAGAATGTGACACACGCGAAATAATAACGGAGAGTAGACGAGCGTTCGTACCGAATTTACTACGTGGCGAAAAACGTGAATGCGTCGACGATATGATGGAATATCCGTGTCACCGTCGTCGTCGTCGTCGCACGGATACCGAACGAACCAGCACCGGCGTCGGACGACGCGATCTCATCCCTACGACGGAGCACGGATGACTGACGGTTTGGTCCACCCCGCCGAGTGAGTTTACTGCGCTCGTCGCTGTCCCCCACTCCTTACCTATCCCCACCATTGCACGACCGTTGCCGCTCCTAAGCTACCCCCACCACCTCGCTAGCATTGCCGCGGCAGCGCGCTCTCAGTCTCTCGACGACCGTTCGACTCTATGTGTCTTTTCTCTTTCCTTCTTTCTTCCTTTCTCTCTCTCTCTCTCTCTCTCTCTTTCTCTCCGTCGCTCTCTCTCTCTCTCTCTCCCTCTTTCTTTCTCTTTGCACCTTCGTTCTTTGAAAGAAAGAGAGAAAGAGAACGATAGACGTATGGACAGCAACGAGTAAGGTTGAGGATGTTCTCTCAGTATCGTCGTAACGTTATTGCTTCGCCCTGCAGTCGGATTTACCATTCGTAATTCGCTACAGAAAAACTTTGTTTTAGATTAGCAATAAGCTTTTCCCTATTTCGTTTTCTCTCTATTTTACTTTACTCTTCTTTATGTATTCTTCCTTTTTCTCTTTCTTTTTTTCTTCAATTTTCTCTCTCTCTCTCTTTTTATTCGATAAAACGACGAAAAGAGACGAGAGCTCCCGCCGGATATTTGACCCAGAAAAGGCACCGTCTCGAATCGAGGAAAATGATTTCCCGTTATGGCTCGTAGGAAGTCGTCGGTTTTTTTGCCATATTACAAGCGTCGAGCAGCGTTTGTTGATACCGAATTAGCAAAAATTACTTAAATTCCATCGATTTCCTGCAAAATCGTTTGAATTTACATGCACTCGTATCTCGACGAGAGGAAAAAGCTTGGAAGTTCAATACTCGAAGAAACAAAAATATAAAGAAATTTATCGAAAAATAATGACGATGGTAAAAAGATCGATATTATTACGGAACTTTGTAATTCGGAGTTACGATATCAAGGGTTCCGGAAAATCTTGAATCGTTCCTGAAAGTTCCGGCGCAAACTCGTCTTCTCTTCCTTTCTTTTCGCATCTCTTCTCTTACCACGGATCTTTTATTCGTTTGGACGTAGCCAGCCACGTTGGTGAACTTGGAACGTAGGAATAAGTAGCGGCATCCAAACCTTTCTCTCTCGCATTTTCATCCGTTCGTTTTCTTCTTCGTTTCCTTCTTCTCTCTATACAGAGTGTGGGTAAAGAGAAAGAGAGAGAGAGAGAGAGAGAGAGAGAGAGAGAGAGAGAGAGAGAGAGAGAGAGAGAGAGAGAGAGACAAAGAGAGTGGGAGTGTGAGTGGGAGTGAGAGAGGGTAGGTTAAAAAGAGAAAGAGAGGAGTGAAGTAACGGCGCTACAAATACCTAAGCGAACCTTAAACAGAATGAGAAAGAGAGAAACTTCCTGGTTCTCCCTTCCCCCTTTTTAGTCTCGTCGTTCTCGTCGTCATCGTCGTCGTCGTTGTCGTTGCCATTGTCGTGTCGTTGTCGTTGCATTGTCGTGTCGTTGTCGTTGTCGTTGTCGCATGTTTTCCTGTTACATTTCCACTCAAGTACGCATGCGTGCACAATCCCTTCCAACGTTTAGACAATGCGGTAATAAAATTTCCTTATCCCTCCATCGTGAAAATCGATGCCACAGTGGGGAGCGCTGCGCAATCAAACGACGTCTTTTATAAAGTAAGGTATTATTATAAATTTTAATAACGCTTAGTTTTATTTGAAAAATTTAATATGACGGTACCCGAAACTGTTTCAGAATTTAAAAAGGAAAGAAAAAAGAGAAGAAAAGAAATAAATAAACGTGCGATTTTTAATTAAATGCAATCGCAATATCCAATCACCGTCTTATTTATTCGTAGATTTTTTAAAGAATGTCGAATAAATGGATAAAGAGAAATAAGGGATAATAGAAAAATATTTAGAAAAGATAAAGTCGTTTGAAAATTTGATTACATTAAATCACAATGAATTCAACGAAGAGCGAACTACGTATGTACATTCTTAACTTAATGATTCGAAAAATAATTGAAACGATTCATTTCCCTCGTGACACGTAAAAATACGTAGCGGTATCTTTTGCAAGCAGATGGTAAACGATGAGGATGCGTAAACGTGCTTGAATGAACGAACGCCTATATTCTTTGCGTGACTTCACAGTCGTGCACGCACGAACGCATGTTATTCTAATACATTCTCTTATCTTCCTCGACAGATCCGAAATGTGAAAGACATGCGTTTTTATGTACTGATTTAAATCGCTTTTGCGAAACGTGAGATAACGTTTTCGGTAATCGTTGTCACGCGTTTGAACTTACTAATTGGACAACAATTGTAACGCATAAAAATGTAGATTATTAAGATTTTTTTCTTCTTTTTCGATACAGAGCTCCGCGATATCGATATTTTACAAAAAAATTTTTGCAATTTTCCTTATCCCTTTCATCGTTTTCATTGTAAAGTTCTTCTATTTAGATTTCGTGTTATTTAATTAAATTCTTTCAAAATATTAATCTGAAATGGCTTTTCGGTAAAAAATTAATTCGCTGTTGTGCTTACTTTGCATTTCTTCATCGAATGTAATCTCGTGAAGCATCATTCATGCTTCTGGCTAGGTTATCTTATAATCACTCTCTAGAATTTCATAGTTATCGAACTCGGCATAAACTAATCAACTTTGATATGAATCAAAATATAACTAACTTGTATGCAAAGAATAACTTTATAGCTGGATGATTATTGTCAGTTTAAATGTATGTATGTATTATAAATAAATAAATATATATATATATATATATATATATATATATTTATATACATACACACATATATACATCGAAAATCAATCGAAAGTACTTTATATGCACGAACATCGTTGGAAGAAGACGCGACAGGCATAGTTGATCGAACGACTCTAACAAAGATCGAAGAAGGGAAATTCCGTTCGATATCCGGCTCGTCGTATAAGCATCGATAGTGATGCGGCACACTGACGCCTTTTTCGTCCCATCATTCTCGTTTTCTCCATCTTCTCTCTCGAATCGATATCGTCAGCCCCTTATCCAGGACTTGCGTCGCCTAAGACGACGAATTAAAGCCGAACGAGGTGATCCGGTTGGATGGAAGGTCTTGGATAATGGAGAGACGAGACGTACCATGCCACGGGATTTTCGGACTGAATGAAATCACCAACGATAGACGAGTGAAATCTTTCAACTCGAGAGATTAAATCTTGTCTTGTCTGAACCTTGGATGACATTGTCTATTCGCAACAATAATAAATAATATATCGCTAATGCTGTTCTTATGCTCGAGAACTTCACCTTTTTTTTCACGATTGTAAATATATGTCGGTAAATATGTAAATATACAGTTCCACGAAACGCCTCGCAGAAATTTCCTCTTTACAAATTTATCCTATTTCATAGAGTCTTCTATTTAGTATGAAAGCTTTTTTTCATTTATAGCTTTACGTACTTATATCCTATATACATTTGTATCAAGCAAGCTATATAGGTATGACGTATAGAATAGTTTAGTTTATCTTTTTGGAAAATGTAATATATATTTTTCCCGTTGCTTGGTTTCGACTTGTTTGCTTTCCGCGTATACCCTTCCAACATTTTTATGCTCTATCTATTCGGATCCCCGATTTTCAAGCGGAACATTCTCATGAAACATGAGGAAGCGAAAACGACGCTTGCGAATAGCAGAAAATAGAGAAGGACATGTAATTAACTTTTTAAAAGTTTCTCACTTCCAAAATTTTTGGAACGTGCCGTTAAAGTTACATCAGCTACGAACGACGTGAGACTTTCGTCCAGCCGACTCGTGTACGTACATCTACGGCTGAAAATTGTCCAAACTTTTCTAAATCATTCCAGCAAGGAAAAAAAGGAAGTGGTAAAAAAAGGATTACCTAGATTAGAACGATAAAAAATAAAGGAAATTTAAAAAAGCTTGCGATCGGTTTCTTTTAAATTTATTTGTTACACGTAGTATTTTTACAAATTAACACTACCTTTCCTCCGATAAATTTTTCACACATGAAAGCCTCCAGTGATTCTTCGCTCTAATTATTTCTTTCTCTTCCTCTCTCTCTCTCTCTCTCTCTCTCTCTCTCTCTCTCTCTCTCTCTTTCTTTTCCTCTCTTTCGTTTTCTATTTTGACCAATGATATTTACGATCCATATTTTTCTACTCCAAGGAATTTCATTATCGGTGAAACGTCGACGGGTCCCTTTCGTAACCCTTTCGAACGATAGTACGTTTCATGTACTTGTCTTTCCTAAATTGCTTAGATACAAGTGCACAAGAGCATAAGAAGCAATGGTAGTAAGAAAAGAAACTCTTTATATACTTACTTTAATACTCAACTCCTTTTTTAATGCCACTAAAACTACGGAGAAAACATCCGTGCAATTTTCTCCCGTCTCATGTTCACGTAGCTTAATATTTTTACCTTATAAGAGTGAGAAAAAGAATAAAAAAGAAAGCTATTTCGTTATCTAAACAGCTTAGTCTTGATCTAAATTTTTTGCCTAGATAATAATAACTTATCTTTTAGATTCATCAATTAAAAATCAAGACAAGTATAAAGTGCAATTAGAAAAAGTATTGTATTGTTTAAGAAAAGTGAATAATAATCAATGATAAAGATATAATAAAACAATGTATGCCTACGCTGATTAACAGAACGATTAGATAATTATAGAGATGAAAATATATACATGGATACGTACAATATTTATCTGTTGGAAAGTAAACTATTGAAAATACGTTCGCCAATAATTTAATATTTTCCAAACGATAAAAATTTTACGACTAACCTAGCGTGATAGTAGTTTTACGTATCGATAGAAAAATTGGTGTAATCAAAATATACATTACGATGGACCTTAACCTTAGGGATATCTTTGCCATCGGTCGTATGTTATAACAAGTGGATATCAGATATCCGTTGCTTCTACCTCTTTCTCGAATCTTTCAAGCTAAAAATCAGCGATGTAAGCTCTCGAAGCTCTTCCGGAGTTCGACCTTACTCACCATTCTTTATTGCAGCGGTAAATCTTCAAAGTACTACCGTTGCTTGATGGCTAGCTTCTCTGAAAAACACCAACTAAACTCGCCGTTCTCTTAAATCTAACGCTTTTATAAGTGTGATTTATTTTCATACTAAACGCAACTCCACACGTTACGCTTTATACATACCCACCCTATCCTTCTTACTTCCTGCGATTATACACGTTCTCTTTTTCCATCGTCGATTCAACTCGTTAAAAGATCCTGTTATTTTTTTCTCATGTTTAATCATATCACCTAATCTGATTTAAATTAAAATTGTCTTCCATCTTGGAAAGATGACAACCAACGATGATAATATTTTAATCGATCGTTAATATTCAAGAAATAATAAAAACTATTTTTCATACGTATGTACATGTATGTATTATATATAAGTATTTATTTATATTTCTTCTAATTTTATCTTGTAATTCATGATGTTCACACGTCAACCGTTTAAACGAGACAAAATAAACCCTATGTATTTCTTGGACCTCGTCGAGGTCTTCATAAGATAAAAAAAATGAAGAAAAAAAAAAAAACTATTTCCAGATAGTATGACGTGTGACGTTTAACTTCGTTAACAGGATGTGATGCAACGATATACTGGCCAGATTATCCAGAAACGTCGGTTTATTTGTATTTCGGATGACGCAAGAACTATCTGCTCTCTATTTTTCTTCTTTCTTTTTTGTAAGTACTTCTTTCGAATAATCTTTTAATTTATAACGGTCTGTTCGTGGAAAAAGGTTTGAGATTGATAGTGAGTCAAAGCCAACTGAAGTTTTCCCTTACAAAGTTCTATTTCTCGTCATTGACGTTCTAATGACTGAGTAGTGTGAGAATGGAGTTCGGTCTGATGCTTAGAACGTTCAAATGCACTGTTCGGATTAGACAAAGTTTCAAGCTGACAACTTTAACGATTAGTCGTCGGTTCAATGCTATGTATTCCGTCATCCAGAGAAGTACTTACTCGACGACCAGAAAACTCGGATGCCAAGGTTCTCGTTCGAAACTAACGAGAATTCTCGTTAATCGACCCCTATTTCGATCGACGAATAATTTTTTTCTTTTTTTCATACTTTTCTCATTGTTCTCTCTCTCTCTCTCTCTTTCTTTTTTATTTTAAGTCGCGATTCGTAAACCATACCCACGTTTTCAACAATGGCGCGAATTTGTATACTTAATGAAAATAATAGAGCAATCATTCGAAAGTATTTTTGAAATAAAAATAAATTCGAAGAACCAAAGAGAAAGCTTGAACAAACATTTTCATGAACAAACATTAATGACTTTTGTATAGGTGCTCGAATTTAACGAACGATATATCTATATCGATATTTTACGAATTCAAATTGAAATTGTCAGTAAGTACCGTGAATGCAAACTGATTAAAGACTGATTGGACATTCAAATAGTACACTATACAATCGTATAGTTAAAAATATATTGACTAATAATATAGTAGCTAATAAGCTCTGAAATGTATTATTATGAAGTTACGTGAGAAATTATCTTTTTTCAATTCTATATGAATTAACATATAAGTTAATAATAGGAATTAACAAATAGGTTAATTGTTGCTCTTTTACTTTCGTGATTACTATCCCTTTAATTAGATCTTTATCAATTAGTTGCTAATAATGACCTTACTTCTATCGATGACTTTGACTGCGGTAAATAAATTATTATAATCACTGTCTTCCAAATATTAAAATACTATTACTGAGAGAAAGAGAGAGAGAGAGAGAGAAGCCATATTAAGAAGATATAAATTTAACGAAATAAATAATTATGAAACGGTAAGCAGTCGCGAGGATGTCTCGGTCAGCAAATTTCCTTGACAAGGCTTATACACAAGCATCTTGTAACGAAGCCAAATGGGAACTGTGGAAGGAGATAAGCGAAACTACATTGCTCGTGAAACGCACGTATACACACATACGAATACACCCATATATATATATGTGTGTGTGTGTATGTATATATGTATATATATATACTATGTATATATCTGATTTTCTACATACGCATGCACTTGTTCTATAAATAAATATTCGATTAAAATTCAGGATCGGATTAAAGACCGAAATAAATCACAATCGATTTTTAATTTTTTTTTATGAATTTCAATGAATTTCAAAGTACGCTATCTAGGACGAAAACGAGTTGCCGAGTAGTTCACTTTGTTCGAGACCTGGTTTGATGTGGTTACGAGAAATGATCGATTATCTCTGCAATTTTGTCAGAATTGCATGGTTATTACCATCGAATCATAATTAGCATAATCGTTCATACGATCGTTTATCAACAAAACAACATGTTATACCTTTAAAATAACTTGTTTTAAGTGCCCATCAGTTTTACGTTTTACGTATTATTCCCGTGTTACTTACTTCGTCGATCAAAAATTATTAGTTATTTACGAAGATAGTTTGTGAATAATATGGAATGTAGTTAAAAATAAAAATAATGGTACATCAAACAAGAAGACAAACAATTCGCAAATCACGCACTAGTTTCGAAACGTCGTGTAAGTGACTCTCTTTCTCTCTCTCTCTCTCTCTCTCTCTCTCTATATATATATATATATATATATATATATATATATATATATATCCTCGTTTTTTTTTTAATTAAAAATATGAACTTGCAATTACACGAAATACATAGGTTTTCTCATTGTTACCGGCATCCTGTCATTGTCGTTTTGATTAAACAATAATGCACGCGTGTGCCATGCCATGCCGTTCAGCGACGCATATGCCGCATTATAGCTTTGTGGTTGCTTACCGCAAATTGATTGTTTGACATAATTTTGGTTGTTACACAGCACGAAACTTATTTCACTATTTTATTACTTTTCACGTATGAATATAATTTTAATCGTGTGTTAATCTGTAAAGAAGCGTAACGAAAATGATCATATTTCTATTTGGATAAAAGAGAGTCTCACGCTCTCTTATTGTTTCATAATGAAAAAAAATCGTAAGAAAGAAATAATTCTCTGCCAATGTATACTTCGCATATTTTTGAAAACGAATACTTGTGTATTAAAGAAAAAAAAATATTCCGAGTATAAAATTTCAAAAATAAAAAATACATTAAAAATGACTATGTTATGATGGAGTACGATAAGACAATAAGACTCGTTATCAATTTAATGAAAATGTTTGTTTCGTGGATTTAAAAAAATAATCAAATGAAATGAATGTAATAGTAAACAGTCTATCGTTTTTATTAATGTTATTAAATAAACCGAGAAAATTAAAACAGAAATGTAACATATTTGAAAATTATTAATTTCAATCGTTCTTTACTGAGAGCTAACTTCATTCATTGATGTTATAAAATTATTTTATCCCGATGAAGGTTAAATACGATTATTGAAAAATGATTGTCCAACGCGTTAAATATGTTTCAAAGCGAATAATGGTACTTTCCGTCTCATATTCGAACCATAAAATTTGATCTTTCAACGACACGATACTCTTCTCTTAATAATACGATTCTCGAAGAGAGCGCGAGATTTTGGTGAAACAATGGCACGCTCAAATACCGAAGGACTCGCTTTCGATAATATCCATTGTTCATGCGAAAATTCAATCGAAGAGACTGCCAAAGGCATCGCACAATCGGTTAGCTGGTGCTCGTATTCCGATAAAAAAGTAATGCATGAGTAACGAGCTAATAGAAATGTAAATGATGGTAAATTTAAAATTCAATTTAGGGAAAACTCTATGAATGCCTTGAACGATAACAGTTTTAAGTCGTAAGTACGACTTCGATCGAAAGTAAACGTTTAGTTCGATATTTTTTTAATGCGTCTCCAATCGTCGCGGTTCTGTTTTATTCTTCTTTTTTTCTTTTTTTACAGATTCTTTTCTTAGCCAAATAGATCATTTAAATTTGCCCTATCTCCTTGACGCCAAATGAAAATCTGCGAATTTCGAATGGCCGTAAATGGTTCAAGATTTTAATTTGTTAGGACGGAAAATCTCTTTGTAAAAACGTCAAGCGATAATTAGCACGATAAATTTGAAGTTTAACAAATTCATACCGTCGCACTCAGTTCTTTTTTCACGAACTAATAAAAGAATATGTCGATTCATATAAAAAAAGAAAAAGAAAAAGAAATATCGATGTAATAAAAAAAAAATTAGCAGTTTATCAAAATATTGGATGTTTGATGCATGGTACAAATTTTTAACAATGATATTCGTTCTCATCACGATGATGGTGAATTAATTAAAAATTCTGATTTAATTTAATCGCTCGATCGTTCGTAAAAATGACTTTCGTCAAAGTTAGCCGCACAAAGGATACGATATTGGCGGTTGGGAGAAAAAAATTGATATCGCAGTATCGCGATAGATACATATTTGTAGTAATATATATGTATGTATATATATACATATATATATATATATATATATATATATATATATATATATTGTTATACAGTCACGGCATAGTCAGCACAGATACGTTACAGTGAAGTTAGAGGAAGCGTTTCGAAATAACTCATAATTACAAGTTTGTTGCAGCCTCCAGTATGTAAGCAAGTTTCAAACTGCATAGGTTAAAGGTCTACACGAAACATGGAACGTAGGAAATTTCACGGTAATTAGTCGGAAGGGTGGACCCCGCCAAAAGGTGAAGTTTCAGGGACACTCGTACGATCAAATATCTTGTCCAAGGAAAGTTATACCCGTTACTTAACGACTCGGTTCTCTAACAGCGTTCATGTTGGAACGATCTTAAAGAAGTCACTGAAAAACAAGAATTACCTTCGATGCGATTAATTAGCTCCATCGAAATTTAATAGAAAGAACTTTTCCACTTTCAAGTCTTTCAGTTCATAATCAAAGAATAAAGTTTGTTTCTACATTCGTTTCAAAATACATTTCTTCGAAATACCGTTCTTACATGGTTCGGAAGAACAGAAGGAAATAATCGGTCTTTAGTCGATAGAAAATAATTAAATAAATAGTTACTATAGCTTATTGGAAAAAATAGAGAATTAACTGGAAATAATATAGAAACAATACCTACATTTAATAAATAATGTGTGTGTGTGTAGAGAGAGAGAGAGAGAGGGAGGGAGAGAGAGAGAAAGAGAGAGTCGCCGGTCTAGAAAGATACTACCAACGCTTATAAAACTTGTCCAGAATCTCTCGATAAAACAGCTCCGGCAGAGGGACGCATCGGCGCGCTAGCTAGCGAGATCTCTCGCATCCATGTCGGAGGTTACCACCCTTGCACCCTTCGATTACTACGATGGGGTGCCAGTCATAGGGAGAGGCCAGTCCAAGTTGCGAACGTTCATCTCTCTTCTACACGCGAGTGTTTTGATGTGTGCATTATACGCGATTAACATATCCATTTTTTCTTCTTCTCTTTACTCTTACATTCTTTTTATTTTTATTCTTTTTAGTAGTGTCTATATTTTTATTTATCTCGTTCATATTCATGTACTTCCACCTTTTCCGGAATCTCCACCTCTCTCACCATCACCACCATCACCACCAACACCACCAACACCACCACGACCATCACCTACTCCGCATTGTCGAGCTCGTGAACATCGTATCGATAGCAATCTGGTGATCACTCCGACGAGATCTGCTCAAGATGTTTAAATATCGGCAGAAACGGCAAGAAAGGAAATGCACTTATTGGTTAGCGTCTGCGCTCTCATATTGATCTGCTGCCCGGTCTGACGTCGAGCGCACGAGTCTACGGGTGGGACCTCGACAACGCCTCCCAAAAATGTATTTTTTTTTGAGCTTTGCACGATTCATCCTTATATCGTCGATACTCTGTATCGGTAAGCGGAAACCCAATGTCGACAGTCGAACGAAATTGTTATATTAAAAAAAAAATGTATTTTTCGATTATCACATAAACGAGTCAAACAAACCATTTCGTAGGTCTCTGCTCCGAAGATGAGGAGAGGTTGGTACGAGATCTCTTTAGAGGGTATAACAAGCTGATCAGACCTGTCCAAAATATGACGGAGAAGGTGCACGTCAAATTTGGACTTGCCTTCGTTCAGCTTATCAACGTGGTGAGTTCGATAATTTTTTTTTTTTAAATCGAACGACGACGTTTTTTTCGTTTCTTCCTTTTCTTTCCTTCTCTCTTCCCTCTTTCGCTCGACGTTCCTTTCGTTAAAGGATCAAAACTGGTAAGCGTTGAAATATTTTGATGAAATAACTCGCGTAACTCGCACAACGAAATATTATTTTCAGAATGAGAAAAATCAGATCATGAAGTCGAACGTATGGTTGAGATTCGTATGGATGGATTATCAATTGCAATGGGACGAAGCGGATTATGGTGGCATTGGAGTACTCAGGTTACCGCCCGATAAAGTATGGAAGCCGGATATAGTATTGTTCAACAAGTAAGCCCGACTATAAATATGTTTAGAAAGGCTTTAGAAAGCTTCTTTCCGGATTAACCTTCACCATGAAAATTGCTAAACCTATACACGTATATTATCAATAGATGTATACACACATATATACATATATATATGTTTGCGTATTCTGTTGAATCGTGCATGTATGCCATTTCAGTGCCGATGGTAATTACGAGGTACGTTACAAAAGTAACGTTTTGATTTATCCTAACGGCGAAGTACTTTGGGTACCACCAGCGATCTATCAAAGTTCTTGCACTATCGACGTCACCTATTTTCCGTTCGATCAACAAACATGTATTATGAAGTTCGGTTCGTGGACATTCAATGGCGATCAGGTATCCTTAGCTCTTTACAACGACAAAAGCTTCGTCGACCTCTCAGATTACTGGAAAAGCGGTACCTGGGATATAATCAGTGTGCCAGCTTACTTGAATACCTATCAGAGCGAGTTACCAACCGAAACCGATATCACGTTCTACATCATAATACGACGAAAAACGCTCTTCTATACAGTGAATTTGATCTTGCCTACAGTTCTGATCTCCTTTCTTTGCGTTTTGGTCTTTTACTTACCTGCGGAAGCTGGTGAAAAGGTGACACTGGGTATAAGTATTCTCTTATCATTGGTTGTGTTCCTCTTGCTGGTTAGCAAGATCCTACCACCCACGTCTCTCGTATTACCGCTGATAGCCAAGTATCTTCTTTTTACTTTCATCATGAATACCGTTAGTATCCTGGTAACCGTGATCATTATAAATTGGAATTTCCGTGGGCCACGTACTCACAGGATGCCGCAAATGATACGAAGACTCTTTCTAAAGTATCTACCGAGGATTCTTTTGATGCGACGACCGAAAAAGACGCGTCTCAGATGGATGATGGAGAACCCAAGCGTAACCATGCCATCCTCGACTTATTCCGGTAGCCCTACGGAATTGCCAAAACATCTGCCATCCTCTTTGACGAAGAGTAAGATGGAAGTGATGGAGTTATCCGATCTACATCATCCAAATTGTAAGATCAATCGTAAGGTTCATCATACGACAAGCGGCTCGAGCGCAGCAGGTGCTGGTGAAGCTCTTGGCGACAGAAGAGGATCCGAAAGTTCTGATTCTATTCTTCTAAGTCCTGAAGCTAGCAAGGCTACCGAGGCAGTCGAATTCATTGCTGAGCATCTTAGAAACGAAGACTTGTATATACAGGTGAGCCGATTATTCTCTTTTTTTCTACAGTTACGACACGTCGTTTTCTCTTCATTCAAATCTTTCGTTTCTCCATCTTTCTTTTTTTTTTCTTCTTTTTTGTTCTTTTTAGACAAGGGAAGATTGGAAATACGTCGCGATGGTGATAGATCGATTACAGCTTTACACCTTCTTCTTAGTCACCACAGCTGGCACCATAGGGATTCTGATGGACGCACCCCATATTTTCGAGTATGTGGACCAGGATCATATTATAGAGATTTATCGCGGCAAATAATTGCTTTATTCATTCTGTCGTATATTTGTCTTCGCCGACTTTCGACGATCATCAACGACGAAGAAAATCCTATTTTACCATCAAACGCGTATTTGATCGCTAAGATGTTCTGTCTAATATTTCTAGAAAATGCGAAAATGTGAAATAATCATATAACGGGCGTTCGCCTAATTTTCGTACGAACGATGGCATACGAATTCGTGATGAGATGGTCTCATTGAGATTACGGGACGAACACTCGTATTGTTTGTTAGGAGGTCCAAAAAATTTCATCGAGAGTGCTCTCTCGTTTTTTTCTTTAAAATAAACAGAATTACGAAGCCAATATAACTGCTCTAAGGAGTCTTATTAAACCAAACGGCAATATATACATACATATATATACGGCAATTTTTTAATTAGACGCTCGCTTCTTTTCTTTATGCTAATCATTCTAACAGTAATACAAGGATACAAGTGATAGAGGCTTAAGAATCTGTTTTTTTTTTCTTTCTTCTTTTTTCTCTTTTATTTCTCTTTTCTTTTTTAACATCTCTAAGAATTAAAGCGAAAATCCATTAACGATTATCTCTTAGATATTCGTTGATCATGGATCGAGAGTGAAAATGCGGAATATTGATTACGAAGAATGACAATTTTCAAGGAGAAAAAAAATATCTTAAAAAAATATTTATTGTAGTTACCTCTACTGTTATCGTCTTCCCTAAATGCTACTGATCTTTCATACGTTTCGTCCCGCGAACTTGAGGAATCGAATCAGAAGTAAAAAAAAAAAAAAATTAAACGATGTTTGTTGATGTTTATCTTCTGTCTTTCTCGATTGCCTCTGTTTTTTGTCATTCAGAGGACACCTTGAAACAGGAACGCATTAGTATCTCGTCGTCAAAATATAATTTTTCAAATATATATTATAATAAGCGTATAATATGTAATATCTAACGATAAAACGATATATTTTCTATGTCGTTGAACCAATTTTGTTGCATCGATTTCATCATTATAAAGAAGAATGAAGGAAACTAAGAAACGATATTTAAATTAAATTTTGACTCGTACGTATAACGTAATGACGAAATCGTATCCGAATGAAATGAAACATAACTTTTATCAAATAGACGAGCCAAGAAAGACGAATGAATTTGAAGCGTAATGTTTAGTAATTAATTGATAGAAATAGAAAGGAAAATATAAATGGTGGACGTGAAGAGATTGATTATATTATTCGTCGATA
Source organism: Vespula pensylvanica (assembly GCF_014466175.1). Classification (NCBI taxonomy): domain Eukaryota; kingdom Metazoa; phylum Arthropoda; class Insecta; order Hymenoptera; family Vespidae; genus Vespula; species Vespula pensylvanica. The sequence continues at coordinate 6,322,482 of NC_057692.1, read as the reverse complement.
ATGTGCTGATCGAAACAGACCATACTAAATAGCTTTATAAACGCACACATTAGAAGCACAATGTCACGACCCTGCGTACTTTTATTTGTCGTTAAAATATCGTACGTATTCGTACAAATATATACTACTCTTACATATAAACCGTAATAATCGCATCCATATTGTACAGAAGATTGTTAAACGGTCATGTTTTCTCTAATAGAATGTTCGTCCCTCGTAAAGAAAGAAAGAAAGAAAGAAAGAAAGAAAAAAAGAAAGAAAAAAGGATGAAGAGGAATGAATGAATGAATGAATGAAAAAGAAGAAGAAGAAGAAGAAGAAGAAGAAGAAGAAGAAGAAGGAAAAGAAATGTTCAAGTCGTTGATTTTATCGGATATGTTATAGCTTCTCTGGTGCCTCGAAATTTATCCCGTTTTCTATATCGATAACGATATAGAAAAAAGAGAAGAGAAAAATAAGAAAAACTTTTTGTAAATATATAGAGAGTGCTTCGTTTGATTTGCAGAAACGATAATTATTAGCGATTATGCTTATCAATCATTAACGAACCATTCTCGTAATCCCATTGTAAATGTCATTCCGTCTCTATTGTCGATCAATCAGAGATATAATAAAATAATTCTTCGGCATGACCCATATATATATATATATATATATATATATATATATATTGTACTACGAATTGAATTCGTTTAAAAATCTTCGGAAGTTTTTGAAAATCTTCCCCACCTATGATTAACGTGTATCGCGTCGACGTTCTAACGATCGAACATTTTGTAAAGCTCTTTTTCTTTTTTTCTTTCTTTTTTTTTTTTTTTTAATATTATGTGTCACTCTTTAAAATAATATTGTGTTTTTCTTTACCTCACCTATATCGTATAGGATTCAATAAGAGCTTGCTGAAGAATGATTAATCGTTAGATCGTCGACTCCTCTTGGATAGTGTGCCATGCGTCTTCCTCAAAGAAATACAATAATTAGAATGTAGACATCAGATATATAAGCTGACTAGGGTTTGTGCTACCTGCCGACATTTTGATCCGTTCCTTTTGAGATTCTCGCTTAAATGAAACGAGTATTTTTCTTTATATGCGTTCTTAATACATTTTTTTATAAACCAATCGAGACCAATTTCTGTTGACGATGTGCGAGTATAAAAAAAAAATTTGGAAGTAGAATAACGGGAATATTTGTTATTTTCAAAGGGGGTACCTCGTTCGGTTAAATTAAATATAAGTATGTTATTTTGAACGTTTGACGAACAACGGCACAATTCCTAGTGGTTTAAACTGTGTTTGTTGTTAAGTAAATAATAAAATGAAAGACAAAGTATGAAGCTCTGTGTATATGCGTATATGCTCTGTGTGTAATAAGATGAGCCAGACTTATATCTGCGCAAAACTGAATTCCTTTTATCTAATAGAGAAAAAAATGATCGTATTATTGAATGTATATCAGTTTACGTTACATGTAAGCAAGAAAATTAAGTTGAAGATTTGTACTTTATTATGCATGATGTATATTATGCCCGTACATAACATTAATTTGTTAGTTAATAAAGATGTTATTCGATTAAGGAACCAACCATGATAGTTCTTTTTACGAGAAAATAAAGTCGGATCAATTTAATCGAATCTTATCCTTTTTTACTTAGATATCTCGTACTAAATCCTCACCTTGGATACTTACAAGTTTTACTCACCTTTTAAAATTTATTTTATATCATTATTATTTTTATTACAATCTATTTCATATCGTTTCGCCGATCTACCCGTTAATAATAGGTAAGTATTTATATTTCTTTTATTTTGATTTTTTTTTAGCAATGGATCGCGATTATTACATTGGAACGGGCGTCACGTGCAAACGCGAAAGAAAGTAAAAAAGAAGGAAATGGAAGACGTTTATTTTCATTTCATTTATTTCAACAATTTCATAATAACGTAATAATGGTAATAATATTACAATGCGGCGATTATGTGCTCACCAGTTAACAGGGATTCTCATATCGATCAACGTTTTTTTTTTCTGCCTCGAAAAAGAGCCCAGCATAGAAATATAACAAATGTTTTTCATTAATCTTGTTTGTCACCTTCAATATGAATTTACTATTGTTAGACCAGGCTATTGTCGAGGCATAATTAAAAATCAAGTGAGATCGGGGTGAGTCAGTTCAATCGCATCGTCCCACCAGGGTCCAAACGGGAAAAAAGTAGTGATGGTAGTAATAGTAGTAGTGGTAGTAGTAGTAGAGTAGTAGTAGTAGTAGTAGTAATAGTAGTAGTAGTAGTAGTAGTAATAGTATTAGTAGTAGTAATAGTAGTAGTAGTAGTAGTAGTAGTAGTAGTTAATAGTCATTCGTATTTTTGTTTTCTTTTCCTTCTTTTCTCGTTCAGTTGAACTAACTATTTGGCGTTCTTCCTCTTCTAGAATTCTCGGGATACGCCCATTTTTTATTAAATGATTACATTTGCGGCATCATTGTAAACGCATCGACGATTGATGTAACGATGGACAATATAGGAGACGATCTTTTTCTTTAAAGTATATAGGGGAATAATGTTATTAGGTATTAGAAGAGATAGATCGTATCAATATATAATCGGTCTCTTTAATAGTCACATGTCTTCGTGTATATATGTGTATGTATGCGTGTACATGTGTGTAAGAGTGTGTATATTTTTTTCAGCACTTCTTTCATTTAAAATTCATAGGTTAGTTTAAGATAATTAGGTTTTTTTTCTTTTTTTTTTTTTTCTTTTCTTTTTTTCGTTAGTTTAGAGAGAAAGTGATTTCGATAAAGTTGACCCTAACTTCTAACAAATCTACCTTGAATCGCCCCTATAATTACTGTCAAAGTATTAACTACGTCTCTATTGATTACAGGCTAGCTTTAATATTCAGTTAATTGATTATTAATTTTTTTGGTTTATACGAATATGATCTTTAGCATTCAATAGTTTAAATATGTATAGATTATGTTTAATGGTACACGTTTAATCATTCCAGTTTTCATTAAATTTAGCGATTATTCTCTCGTTATCTTTTCTTCTTTTCTTGCCACTTCTTTTATTCCTTTTTACCTTTCATTTCTTATTCTTTCATCTCTGAGACGTTCGGTTTTACATCACTTATATATCTTTCCTTCGATAAGTCAGATTTCGTTTCGCTGGATAACGGAGTTTCCGCATTTTGCACGTAGTGAGCTAGCGTGATAGTTCAAAAAATGAAAAGAACGAGAATTGCCTGTTGAAAAAATGATTACAACTTGTCTGCTTCGTTTTTCGTTTTATCTTCTTTTTTTTCTTTTTTCTTTTTGTTCTTTTATCTTTTTAAATACCGCTTTTCGTTTACAAATAACTCCCTTTTGTAAAAATCGCTTTAAATTCAATTTATGGCTGTGACGTGTTATTCGTTCGTTCGTTTGTTCGTACGTTTGTTCGTTCGTTCGTTCGTATGTTCGTTCGTTCGTTCATTCGTCCGTTCGTTCGTTCGTTCGTTCGTTCGTTCGTACGTTTGTTCGTTCGTTCGTTCGTTCATTCGTTTGTACGTCCGTTCGTTCGTTCGTTCGTTCGTTCGTTCGTTCGTTCGTTCGTTCGTTCGTTTGTTCGTTCGTTCGTTCGTCCATTCGTTTGTTTTCCTTTTAATTACACAAATTTTTATCTCGCTTTCTTTGTATACACGTTTCTTCATCAAGGCCAAAACCTTTCCCGATCGCGGTTATCCTAGAAAGAAGAGGACTGACACGGAATTTCATATTGCGAGCAAAGCGTAATTCGAGGCTGACAAGAAGATATTCCGTTCCTTTTTTTGGTCGCACTGCAGATGAACGGATCGAGCTCGACGCTAATTGTATTATTATTATCGATTATTTTAATCGCACGGAAAGTACACGCAAAATGAAAGCAAATGAAAGTGGGTAGAAACATGGAAGAAAATCGTCACGTGAAATAATGAATCGATAAGCAAGAAAGGAGAATAAAAGTGAAAAAAGGAGAAAGCGAAAAGGAAAGAAGAAGAGAAAAAAAGAAAAAGAAAAATAAAAAGCATACAATAAAAATCAATGGTTGCTATATAAAAAAAAAAATTCTTATTATAAACAGCCGTGCGTTTTCCTTTCTCTATTCCTTAGAAATACCTTTTCGTATACTCTTCTCTTCATCCTCGCATTTGGCTAGTTAACGTTTCTATGCGATTTCGCGCATTCGTTTGAAGTAAGCTATAAAGATTTGGCACTTGAAAACTCGCGTCTCACCTAATCGGTTTAATTCTAATTATACTCGCTGCTCATTAAAAGCACGCGCGCGTTTTTCATCGTTAATAAATCGACCGTTTGGCATTGATCATTTGATTAGCATTAGGTATTAATTAGAGACGATTTAACAATCACGTCACGATTAGTCGAAATTACCGAGTGAGAAAATTTCGAAAATGGATCGTCGTTCTCTTTTATTATATCCATAGGACGATCGATAAACTATATTTGGATAATTATAATCGACCGATTTTCGATAAGAGACACGATGGATGAACGTTGCGTTTTCCTTATCTTATTTAACGTTTTTTTTCCTCAAATATACGAACATCGATCCTTGACGCTTTTTGGAATTCATTAACGTTTTTATTATTTTCGCGTATACAGGCTGTACGAAATTACATTATCGGTGAAAAATGCGTCGAGAATCACGAAAAATCGTTGAAGAACGTTTCTCGAATTTAATCTTCGTAACAACTTAAACGAAGATGAATAATTACGAATTACATATTTCTCGAATAGCTCACTTTTCTCAACTTCTTCGTCGATAATTACGAGTCGTTTGAAATTTTCTGCATACACCAATATGTTTCTAATTATTTTTCCTAGTACTTTCCATCATATCCTTAAAAAAATTACACTCTCGTATTCCTTGGATCACAGTACTATCACAATGGACTTTCGCATGCGAAATAAGTATTAAAAATATTGTTCAATACTTTTACGACAACATAAATTTACGATGAAAAGTACCATAAAGAATCAGAAGAAACATCGACTCATCGCTCCTGCCAATTTATTTATAATATTTACGAATTTGATTTGTAATTTAGGTATTCGGACAGTTCCTCAAACATCATTCGCGCATTTTTATCGATGGTAATTTATTCATCCTGCATATAATATATTTCTCTGTATAGTTTTTTTTCGTATAATATATATATGTATATATATATATGTATATATATATATGTATATATATATATATATGTATATATATATGTATGTATGTATATGTACGTATGTATAAAGAACGGTCAATCAAGAATGGAAAATCGCTGATAAATCCTTCAAACGTCTCGACTGATCTATTCGAGCTTTTTCCGAGCTGACCTAATGTCTTTTCTAAATATTTGAAAAGCCTAACTTGTCTCTCTTAAAAGCTTAAATACGATTAAATTTCTTTCGCTGTTCGAGTCGACGTGAGTTTCCATTTATTCGACGATCTAAAATATAACGAAGATCGTTTGTAAAGTTACGAATCGATTCATGAAAGTTTAATAAAAAGTGACAAATTAATTGAATTTTATTCACGAATTAATTGGAAAATCAATTTACAATGCATGAAATTTATTGGAACGTTTTCAATCGTATTAAAGTTTTCAACGAATCGATTACGTTCGATTGCACAATTTAATTCATCGTCATTGTATCTACTTACTCTCACGAACGAAAGAAACTTTTATAATTTTACGTATTAGTGTATTAATGCGATACTTGGAGACTAATGGCGGAAGACATTGGCGTGCTATAATACAATAGACCTTATTACGATAAGATATAAAGCGATCGATTAATCGAAACGTCACATTGGTTATCGATCTCATTCTTTTTTTTAACGTCTTGCAATTTAATTTCATATCCTCTTTAATCTTTTTCTCTTTTTCTTTAGATCGAGACTTTACTTCACTTTTTAGATATTAGATAAGTATCTGATATTTAAACGTCTGAATATATTTCTAATATTTCGATTATTTAAGAAAAGATCCTTATATGTAACATTATATCTTGAACACATTTTATAAAGTTATCTTATTTCAACGATAGATTCGACCAATTTGCAATATCAGATTCATCAATCATGATAAAATATATAGTTAGCATTGATCGACATTGAATCAATGATGAGAATCATCGTGGAATCGACGTCGTTCGCTGTGTTAGATCGATGTTATATTCTACGCGTTGAATCTCTCTCTCGTTACGTGCCGGATTAGATATTAGGAGTACCGAAACACGTACTTACATAGATACGTATAATCCTCGTTAGGTGTTGATTGCAATACGTTAAATCACGATGATTGGATCGAAACAAGCAACGTGCAACAGAGATAATCATTGTTTTCATTTTATCAGTTAAATCGCGTCGACACCTAATCGTCATCGTAACTTTTCGGAATTCGAAAGATTGTCTTTTAGTTGATTGACTGAAATTTCTAACGACGAGTTAACGCGCGTATCGCCAGAATCTTAAAAAAAAAACGGATCTTTAAAAAAAAAAAACAAAAAAGAAAGAAAAAATAAATAATTAAAAAAACACGTTTAATTTCCCTCCGAAAGAAAAATTTACAAAATATCTCTTTAGTACGTATCACGGAATCGAAAATACGAAAATACGAATCAGATTTACGTCGAGATTCGAATTTTGTTTGTTTGTTTGTTTGTTTGTTCGTCTGTTTTATTTTTTTATTTGCTTTTTCTTTGTTATTTTTAAACAGGCGTTTCGATCTCGATCACTTTTAATGTGAGCCGAACGGGGCACCCTTTTTTTAAACGTTTTTTACATCCTCATTCGATCTCCATCTCTCTCTCTCTCTCTCTCTCTCTCTCTCTCTCTCTCTCTCTCTCTCTCTCTCTCTCTCTTCGCTTTTCTCGCATCGAAAACGCGCTCGATCGATAGATAAGCGAGACGTTCGAAAGATCACGGCATCGTTTATTCCCGCCAATCTCTTTCTCTTTTTTTCCCTTTTTTTTTATCCACACATTTCGCTTCACCCTATCTCGACATCTGCGCTACACTACGATCCTTAGAGCGTGTCGATCCCTCCTCTATTTCCCCTTCTTTCTTTACCATTATCTATATTCAACCTTGAAAACAATACTTTATAGAGGTCACGTTAACTGTACCTGAACGCCGTAAAAAGAAAACTTCAACACTTTATACAGGCAGAGAATTTCTTTTTTATCTCTATTAATAAATACTATTATCATTATCGTTATCATTATTGTAATTGTTATCATTATTACTATTATTATTATGATTATTATTTAATATTTATTATTATTATTATTAATATTATCATTATTGTTGTTATTATTATTATTATTTTTGTTTAAATGTAATAATAATATTACTAACTCTATCGTTATTATTATTATTATTATTATTATTATTATTATTATTATTAATGATTTATGATTTATTCTTTATTATTTATTATTCATTATTATTATTATTATTATTATTATTATTATTATTATTATCATTATCATTATTATAAGGTTTATCGTTTATATAACAAACTCGCGTGTGTCACCATTGGACAAGACAGGCTGAGTTATTATTCTTCTCTGTTTTATTTATTTTAAAGGCTCCAGTTCCGTCATTTACTTCCTTCTAATTCATTCTAAATCTATCCATATTTCCGTCTTCATTCCCGATTATTAATGATATATCATCTTTCTTTAATACTTATGAAAAATGTATTTAGCGTCTAACTTTAGCGCGATTCCTTTTAAATAACAGATTTGCCGTTCGGTTTGAGAAGGTGGAAACGATTCGTTCTACCCTAACCTCCCTGTCCTTTAAATATATTCAAAATCGAACTATTATTTTTTATTTGATATACTTCATCATGTATGCGTGTGCGTGTACCTACATATATATATATATATATATATATATATATATATATACATATAGACACACACACACACACACACATATATATACGCTGACGATCCACGCGGAATGAAGATTTTTTTTTTTGAGAAATTCTCTCTTTTTAGATCATTATTTTCTTTCTTTGTTTTTCCGCACATCGAACGAGATGACAAAAAATTTATTCGTATGCTCTTCCTGAGTCGTCAAGGAAAATGAAATTTTATTGGGATCGCGCAAAAATTGTTCTCTCTCAGTGCCAACTTCCTTGCTTCATCTTCGAAATTATTCGTATATATGTATATATTCGAATTCGTGCAACACACGTGGCATTTATAATATATTCACTTTGATCATTTCTTCCTTCTTTCGTCGTTTTCCTTTTCCTCTCTCTTATTATTCATATCACGTAATCGCTCTAATAACAAGATTTTATAATATTATTTTTATTTGTCTTATAATATCTATATATATATAGATATATATCTCAACGTACAGAATAATATAACTTCTCAGTCAAATCGACGGTACCCTGTGTGATAAGTAGTAGTAAGCGATTGATTAAACTAAATACTAATTTCAGATTAATATCCTGGATAACAGCGAAGGACCGTGGTTATCGCATATTTCTCATCTTAATACATCTCGTTCGCCCATCTAAATTCGTTCTAAAACGAAATTATCTATCGAAAATATCTGTAATAATCTTTTCTTTTTTTCTCTTTTTTCTTCTTTTTTTTTTCTTTTTTTTTTTTTTTTTTTAATTCGCTTCAATTTGATACGTCGATTAATGTGAATTAGTGTGTACGTTGTCGATTATCTTTTCTTTTTATTTTTTTTTCTTTTGAATTTTTTCTTTAACTTTTTTTCGTTTATCTTTTAAATATTTAACAACAATAAAGGGAAAGAATAAGGCGGAATCGCATGGAAAATCTTCAACCGGACTTTCGCTTCCACCATCTCGAACTCCGGCAAATGTTCGCGGAGAACAAAAAGATGGAACAGTTTTTCGTTTCCCTACTTCTTTATCTTCTTTTTCTTTCGTTATTTCTTTGTCGTCCCTTTGAAAACAATGAGAATAAAGATTTACTTCTTGAAACGTTTTCTTTTTATGTTTTCCTTTTCCTTTTTTATTTCGCAAGATTGCAAAGTGTTGCGGAACTTTCAGAATACTACGAAACTGGTAATTATTTTTCTCCCTTTCTTTCTTTCTTTCTTTTTTCCTTTCTTTTTTCCTTTTTTTTCTTTTTTCTTTTTACCATGTCGATCATCACAGCTGTCCCTAAGAATAATATAGCACGTATGCTAATATATGTATGTATGTATATATAATAATTCATCGCTTTTAAAACATTTTTCCTCCTTCGTAATAATCCCTCTTTATAACTCTTTTCTCTTCTCTAACTAACGAGACTCGTAGAGGTAACCATATTAATTTTTTTTTACATCTTTTATGTTTTCTTTTTTTCTTTTTTTTTTCTCTCTTCATACTTAACTACGTACATATTATTTTAGCGAATTCTCGGCGATCGCACTTTTACGAGATAATAATTTAGTCGGTTCATTTGAAGATCTAAAAATGCGCGCTCGCCCGACGATCAAATCGAATACCGAACAATTATCGTTCTCGCTTCCATTTACTTAATCTCTCTTAATCTGTCGCACTGTCTTTCTCTCTTTCTCTCTCTCTCTCTCTCTCTCTCTCTCTCGCTCTCGCTCTCTTTCGTTCCGTTAATATACATACTCTACATTTAATCGATTCTTTAATATCATTTAACAGTTTTGCTTTATTAATATTGTAACTTTTAATAATATTTAAAAGATAACTTGTGATTGGTTGTCGCGTCAATGCCAATGGCCAAAATGTACAATACGATTAAAGTTTATATTCGTAACATCGTCTTCTCCCCCAACAACGCCAGCCTACGGAGACTATCCGAAAAACAATGTGGATTATTTATAATTATTATTGTTATGTTGCCATGTATATTTTTTTTTGTGTATCCTATCGAGAATATATTCGATAATAATCGCTCGATCGACACTCGAACTCTTTTTTAATTCCTCGCTTAAACGCGCTCGACGATCGTACTTACTACTCCTTTTTTGGAAATTTGTCGTAATTCCTTCCCCCACATGCTCGCGAGATCGTTTCTTTTCTCTCGAAGAAAGGACATTAATCGTCCTCGATTAAGACTTGAAATTCTTTTAATAGCAATAATATATTTTAAATTGCGATAAGCCATTAAATTCGCTTTTAAATTAATAATATACAATTTATCAGTAACGATCATAGTTGAAATTTTCCTTTCTTTATTTATCATCACTTTTTAGATAATCTCGTTTTGGACGAATGAAATAAAAGAAACGTTCGCGGGAGCGACAGCGGAAGTTAATAAATAAACATTTCGCGACCAAAGAAAGACGGCAATTCCGAGTTAAAACAAAATATCTATGTTGATTTTGTTCGAGATTTATCATCATTGTTCATAACGTTCATCACGCGCTAAGGCAATTCCGCTCTCTCGACGTTGGATTTCGGAACGCGAAGCCTTCGAGTTTCTTTTAATCTTCTACGAGGCGAATATTGTTTAAACAACGATATACACCCTCCTATCGTCGCTTTACTTTTACAAACGAGCTTTTTTCACGGTCCCATCCTCTTCCCCGATCCTCCTTTTCCTCGTTTCTTTTTTTTTGTCTTTTCTTTTCTTTTTTCTCTTTTCCCTCCTCTTATTATTTTCCCTTTCATTTCTCGTCGTATATTGACCAAAGAGAATTTGCTCGTAGTCGACAGAAATTCGAAGCAACGTTCGCGAAGGAGTATGGAAAGGGAAAGAGAATCTCTCGTGCAAAGGAAGAGTCTTCTAGTATGAAGTGCACATATTTTTTTTTTCTCTCTCTCTCTCTCTCTCTCTTTTCCTTCTTCCATCTCTTTTTCTTCTTTTCAACGAGAAGAGAGAGAGAGAGAGAGAGAGAGAGGGATAGATAGAGAAGTGGAACGCTTGATTCCCTCGAGAAAAAAGTGTTCGATTTCCCCTCCCCTTCACCCTCTTCTTTCCTTCTCCTCCGCTCAAATCCCCTTCCCCCTACCAAAAAGTAAAGACAAGAAGAAAAGGAAAAGAGGAAAAAGATGAACTCGGATCCATATCTTGAACGGAGAGCGTTCCAAGTTCGAAGGGCGAATAATTCGAAACTAGTGCGATTTAAGAAAGTAAATGTAAGCTACTTTGAAAATCACGAGGTATCGCTTGATTTCGAATTATTCGGTAAATCGAACCACCTATTTACGAATGTATGCGTGTATGTATATTTGTATATGTGTGTACGTATGTACGTATTACGTACGACGAGCCGTTCGCTTCTTGAAAACTTTCGTCGGATCGCGAGCTGGAGAAAGGTAAAAGGACAAAGAAAAGAAGCGATTAAGAGGGAAGGATAAAAGGTAAAAAGATTTTTACTCGCACGCGAACCCGCATTTAACGCGTTAATGTCGAAAAATACGATGGTTCGCGACTGTGTCTCTTGTGTGTGTCTTGTATTTGTGTCTCCCTGTATACACGTGTATGTGTATTTTTTTGCGCGTAGATTTATAAATGTCCGTGAGTATTCGTCTGTGAGTGCATATGCGGGCGAATGAGAGTGTTTCGATAGAAGGGAAAGAAAGAACGTCGCTTAAAACTAAATTATCGGGCTAAATTGCTATTCCCGTTTATATTTTTTATATCCTTCCTTACTTTCACTCTCCCTCTCTCTCTCTCTCTCTCTCTCTCTCTCTCTCTCTCTCTCTCTCTCTCTCTCTCTCTCTCTCTTTCATTCTCTCTCTTTCTTTCTTTTTTTTCTCGTTCTCTCTCACATACATTCTTCCTCTCTTACTCTCTCTCTCTCTCTCTCTCTCTCTCTCTCTCTCTTTTCTTCAATATCTTTACACTGAATGTCCCCTTACAGTCTAACAAAGAACAGTATTTATATTTGCGTTAGTGCACGCCACTTAAATCGTAGTATAAATCCCCCGTTTATTAAGTTGTCATCGATTTACTTACTAGTGATACGGATAATAAAATTCACTGGCATATTATTTGAATCACCTTGGCAGTTCATTGTGTGTTTTCTGAGAGTATAATGTGTGCGCTTTGCCTTTTTACCAATTTTGACATAAGGAGCGATTTGTTTGTTTTCGTTTCTTCCTTACCATCACCGTGCGTTTCTATGTTGTCTCTGTATTGTATGTGTGTGAGTGTGTGTGTGCGTGCGCGCGTGTGTGTGTGTTGTGCGTGCGTGCGCGTATGCATGTCTATCAGTGTTATGTGCGCGCATGTAATAGATGAGTTCAAGTCCGTCAGTCGGTCCCGTTCGTTTCCGTCCGCATATTTTTGTGTATTTTCACGTGTGCGAGCTTATTTTAATAATCTGTCCTTCCTATTTACAGCGGAAGCCAAGATCCTCAAGATCCGATCCTTCCCTCATAATAAGAGTCCTCGATCTTGAGCTCTTGCGTATTCGACATTTTTTCTTTGCTCCCCCTACCTCCTTTTCCTTATCCTTTTCCTCCTCCTCCACCTCCTCCTCTCCTCTTTTTTCTTCTCTCTCTTCGTCTCTATTTTTCTCATCGACATACCCATCGAATTGCTTTATTTTATCTGCATGTGTAAACATCTTGGTGTGCTCATGTGTGCGTATGTGTTCTCTTCACGCTTATACGCACGTACCCCGAAGTAGCAGTCACGAAATATTGAACGATTTCGAGGGACACAAATTCTTCTTTTTTTTTTTTCTTTCTTTCCTTTTTTCTGAATAATTTCAACAACAGATTTACATAGAATCTTTTATAGATATTAAACACGGATTATATTTCCGGACCGATATTCCCAGAATATTTTTCTAAAGATACGTATAAGAATGAAAATAATTATTTCGATATCGTGGATAATCCAAAGTGAAACTTAATCAATAGAAGCGAAATTTGGATTGGAAGTCAAGGAGAAAAGATGAGAAACAAGAAAAAAGAAAAGAAAAAAAAGGCGAGGGAGGAAACACGTTGGAACTATTTGATAAGCCCCTTTCAAGATATGATATAAAAACGTGATATATAACTATGGAAGAAATATCGACTGCTATCGAGGAACGTACGCGTTTGTGTGTGCTCGTATTCTCTGAGATTTCCGTTGTTCCTCCTCGTTTACCTTCTCACGATCCTACTACCACCCTCTGCGACCATCGCGTAGCCACGTACATACGTCGACTTGCTGCTTCGATAAGGTGTCCTCGTTCTCCTTTTTCCCTTACTCTTTTTCTTTCTTTCTCTTTTTTAAAAGAAACGTTACGTTTACGTGACGTAAGTCGAGATCGTAAGTTCCTTCCTGTATCGCATCCCTTCAACTTCCGCTTTTAAACGACGCGAAGCGTAAACGAGTGCTTCGAGTTCGTCAATGACGAAGAAGAAGGATCTCGCGACGAACGAGGGGAAAATAGAAGGACGAAAGGAACATCGGTTTTCCTCTTTCTCGATAGCGTTTCCTTTTTTCTTCTTCCTTCTCTTTCTTTCGATCATCTTCATCCGCTCCTCTCCATCGTATTTTTTCGCTCTCGCGATCAATCGAGCGCATTCCAGTACGGATCTTCGACGATCAACTACTGGCAGTTGCCTGGCTTTTCTGAATCACGTGACGATGATGTGCGGCGCCGATAATAGGACGGTGATGGTAGCGATGATGGTGAACAGAGTAAAAATGATTAGGCACATCCTGTCGATCACCATCGCCGCAAACTTCCAGTCGTTCGTCACCTTCGTGTTTTCCTCGTCGTTCTTTAACTGATCCGTTATCACCTGCGAAGATTAAATACGTTCAAAGATAGATCAAATATACCAACATAATCTTTAAAAATGGAACAAGGTGTAATCAAATTCCTTTCGAAATTTTCTTTTCAAATTGTCTATCTTTCTTTAACGATAATAACTTGATTTTGACTAGGCGATCGACCGTATCTAATTCTTCTAGCATATATCTTTAATAACTCGAAACTTTACGTGTACACGTTTTTTTTTTTCGTATTTAAAATTCCTTTCAAATTGTCTCTCTTTCTTCTTTGACGATAATAATTTGATCTTAACTACATGATCGATCATATCTAATTAATAACTAATATATAAACGTATATTCGATAACTCACAACTTTACGTGCAAATGTTTTTTTTTTCTGTTTAAAAGATTTTCGTATAACGCGTATATTTGTTGTAATATTCTTCCTCTTATCGTCTTTTGAAAAGATGATGAATCATTGGATATAACGTTCAAAGTATTATCGCAATCGATCTTATCGATTACCTTGATCTCCTTGAGGATCAGTATGAGCTCGTAACGCGCACAGAAGCAGGCGTTCTGAAATATCGTCTCGACCTGTGGCGCCGCCGTGTCTGACGGATGCTGATGATGATGCGGCGTGTGGCCAAGCTGATGGCCAGGATAGGAAGAGTGAGCTAACGGCGTCGAATGCTGATGATGCGGCGTGGGAGTCGCGTGACTGTGATGATGATGAGGCGTCGAATGTATGTGACTGTGTCCGTGGCCCATCGTATGATGGTGTGGACCCGGTGTACTGTACACGTTGTTCAATAAATTGTTGTGAGACGCCAGCGCGTTGTCATCCAGGTCCAGGACGTTTGCTAACAGTGATTTGCTACTCCTTTGATGCAACTCCAAATCACCATACGATTTGCTCGTACCTAAACGACATATGGGAATTAATTCATTCATTCATTCAGTAATTAAATTTGATCCGATTTCTTATGACGATGAATCGTCCGAATTAATAATACTCTCTTTTCGAACAAACAAGAGACTCGACTTGCTTTCGAAAGCTCGAGTTATTGAATTTACTTTTGGAAAGTAACAGACGTTTGAAGTCACGCACATTTCTTTTTTTATTTCGTTTTGTTATTTCTTTTTTCTTTTCTTTTCTTTTTTTTTTTTTACATTACCGGTGACCGGAGATGGCTTTTGAGATTTCTGCGTTTCTTTTTCCTCTTTGTCGGTTGGTCGTGACATTCGGAGTAAGCATGGTAACCAATATAGGAAAAGAATCCTGACCTACGAATAAAAGTTATAATGAAATTAATCGTAGCCGTGAAAGATCGTTTAAAATTTAATTAAATTCTTTTCAGCTATACAACGAACAGGCGAAAAAGAAAATTACCCATTCGGACATCTCGTGAGTGTCGGCATTTCGATGATGGTAATTTAAAATGAGGATCGTACTAACGACACTGCTGGCGACCATAAACATGATGCAATTGAAATACGTCCCTGTAACATCGATCAACGAAGGTCATTGTCTTCTAACGAAATATTCTGTTTATCGATTTGACTTTTCGATGAATATTACGGCGAAGAAGGAACAATGGAACATTGAAAGAAAAAAAAGAGAAGGAGGTATTATATTTACTTACCTAACAGCGGGACAGCGTCCGACGTAGCTGGCATTGTTTCGGCCACCATATTAAGGAACACAGTGAGAGACAAGAGAATCGTTACCCCTGCAAATAAAAAAAGAATGCCATTGAAGAGTCGTTGAATTAATAATCGTCAGAATTTCGAGAAGGAGAACTTTGAAAATTAATGCTCGAAAGGAAAGAATCTTCCGAGATATCTCAAGTTAGCAGATGTTACCGACTTGTCCTTCGACCGTAACTCACTCCCAATCGAGAAATTTATTCGAAGATCAAGCGACTCGTCGCGTCGTGACCATTAAAACTTGCAAAACTTTATCTGAAACTCGGACTCGTCCTGAATATTCTCGTCTCGTGACGCGTTAACTCTTAACCGGACACACTTTCGACGGTCCAACAAGTAGCCACCGAATCGATACTTCGTTCTTTCTTCGATGTCGTCTTGAAATAAAATATGTTACTTCGGTAAAAATACGATATATGCATATATATATATATATATATATATATATATATATATACACACACACATATATATATATAGAAAGAGAGATACAAGTTTCTATCATTTTATCCTTTTTTATTCGTTCCTTTGAATTTTCAACGAATCATGTTTGTTTCTTATAGAAACTTTTCCTTTATCTTCTTATTTTCTGATAGAAAAAGAATGAAAATACGTCCGTATTTGGCGGACGTACATATATAGTACGTATATACATACATATTTATAGGTAAAAATCATCGCAAGATATATACATATATACTTTATTTCTTTCTTGGCAGAATTTCGTAATGCGGAAACGTAAACCATTGTTTCGTCAGTACGCGCTTCAAATTCGGAAGGCATTTCTTAGGATTCTTAAAAATCCACCAAGACTTTCCCGGGATACTTCCTGTTGGAATTTCTTGCTGGCACACTTTTCAAATGCAGAATTTCAATTTGTTTTATCTCTTTGTAGTTGGTAAAGTCCGAACTAGACTAGTCTTTAAAAGCTCGACGAGGGTGAAGATGGACGTATAGGAAAGAAAAGAGATGGAGAATGAATTCGATAGAGAGATCGAGGATGTTTTTTTTTTTTTGTAAGATTTGTTGGCACAGGTACATCAAGAATCTGGAGCGTATCCTGCTCGAAGGAATGCGGGCTTGCAAGTAAAAGTCATGTCAACGATGTCTTGGTTATTTCTTGATAAAGGAAAATTGTCTGAAGGAGATATCACAAGACGTAATCGACGATATTCGATCAGTGATTAATAATAGAAAATAATCCTTACCGAGGGAGAGTTTCTCGCCGGAATCGGGTGGCAGGGTGAATCCCAAAACGGCCATGCTGGCGATTAATACGCACGGCACGATTAGGTTGAAGAAATAGTAAAGCGTACGTCTTCTAATGATGACCACAAAGGTGATGTCTATGTACGGTTCCGGGCAGCAATTGTAATAAATTTCGTTTCTTTTACCAGGGACCCCTGTTGGGAAAGAAAAAAAAAAAAAAGAAAAAAGAAATGTATTTACATAATCATACACGTACCCATACAAACGTATATCGTTAGATCATTCTCGTATAACGTACCTATGTAAGTACTTTTGCAAATAATCTTTTTACATCTACGTGTCTCTTTGTAAGAAAGATTTTAGTTGAGTGAACGATGTACTAGAAAAACTGCTTGTAAACTATCTCTCTCTCTCTCTCTCTCTCTCTCTCTCTCTTATCGCTCTGTTATCGTGGAAATTGGAATACGCCCGATGAAATGATATTTCATTCGTATCTTGCACGAATAAGCGCAAAAGAAGTCGAGCTTATGACGTGGACGAAAAGAACGGTCTCGCTTTTATTTTTAACCGATTTATTCCGCTTGCAGTTGTTGTTTCATCCACGGTTCTTCCCCTTCTGCTGTAGAAGCAGTAGACAGGGGCTTTACTTAAGATGCATTTCTACTGGGAACATTGTGATCTCGTCGCGAGCGCATACACGGTGTCTGTTTTGCTCCCTTGCGTGTAATATATCTACATTCATGTAGCGAGAAAAGATACTGCGATGCCGACTCGACGTACACTTGTAAATTTACATTTTTATATTGCAATTTAAGAAGGTATGGGTAAAATGGAGGGGAGAGAGATATAGAGCGAGCGAAAGAGCGAGAGAGCGAGAGCGAGAGAGAGAGAGAGAGAGAGAGAGAGAGAGAGAGAGAGAGAGAGAGAGAGATCCGAGCAAGACTCGAAAGCTTTACAGAGATGTTTTTCCCAAGAGAAGTATATGCAATTATTGTTTTCTCTGTCCTTCTTTTTCCTTTCTCTCTCTCTTTCTTTTTCTTTAATTTTTTGCTCCCTCTTTGGTTTTCTTTTCCACGACGTATCCGCGAGTATTGTCCGTAAGTTTAACGAGAAATTATCTTCTTTCGAGTCAGCTTGCTATGTATTTGTTAATTAGACTTTATCCTTTGTTTGCATTAATTGAGAAGTCGCAGCGGTCGACTTCCTAACGACGAATGAAATTTGATAAAAGGGACGAATTAAAAGCAATAAGTTTATCGTCCGGTGGACCACACGGTAAATATTAATATCTCTTGAATTTCCCTAGGAATGGAATTCTCCATTATTTCGTTTAATTAGACTTCGCTAATATTTCTCTCGGAATAAAATGGATCTGTGAATTAAATTTAAAGATCGTCGATAGGAGTAGATCCGTGAATGTATTACCCGCGAATTGACCGATATTTTCTTTTTCTTTCTTTCTTTTCCTTTTCTTTTTTTTTTTTTAACCACGAGAAGAATAATAAATATATATTCTGATAATAGCGATGAAATCGTTATCAATTTTATCGATCGGCTATTCGATCCTTCGTCTATTAATTTTGGTGATGAGTGTTGTCACAAAGAAAATCCATTATCAGGATTGGAATCCAAATTCATCGAAGCAAAGAGCGAAAAGCCTTTAAATGCGTTGATCCTAGGAATATTTGTCCGATAACGATATGACGACATACAAAGGAGAGGTCTCATCGATCATATCGACCGAAAATCGATCGTTCGATGGAACACATCTCTATGATCCCTTACCGTTCGTGAAGGATTTTAGAATTGCTAATCGACTAAGGGAATTATTCGCGATGGTGATAAACTATGCTCTCTCATTTCTCTCTCTCTCTCTCTCTCTCTCTCTCTCTCTCTCTCTCTGCCTTTTGCATTAAGGGAGAAAAAGAAAGAGAGACAGAGAGAGAGAGAGAGACAAAGAAGCTAGGTTTTGATAAGAGCTTGTAAAAACTTACCTAACAGATCCCACTCGCCGTTAGTGATGAAACTGCTGATGTCACCTCCTGCTTCGTCTTGCAATTGCAGATCCAACTGTTAACAATTTATTAGAAAATATTTAAACTATTCATATTTCATAATATCAAATAGTTTTATTTCGTTTTCTTTTTCTTTCTTTTTTTTTTCTATAGGAAACCAGTCTGTAATTGCGATTTATTTTACATCTCATTGATATTATCCTCTCACCTTTTCGAAAATCAATATAGTATTTAGGACACTGGGTGCTTGAATGCAATGCATAGTGAATTAATTACTGCATGAGAATCGTTAAATGAAAATAGGCGGTCCAGCTGAAAACAAAAAAAAAAAGGAAAAAAAATAGAAAAGGAAAGGAAAGAAAAGAAGAAGAAAACTGTTTTGCATCTGGTTAGTATTCAACCGATCGAAACCGGTGAAACGAAAACTGCAGCACAATCTACCCTCTAACTTTTCTCTCGCTTATCGTACGATTCGATGAACTTTCGAGCGTCATCGATCTCTCTATCTCTTTTTCTTCTTCTTCTTTTTTTTTTGTTATTTCGTTTTCTCTACATCACTTTGTATATTTAACACGAATGCTTATTTCGTTAAGCCAAGTGTTTTTATGTATAAGAATTGATTTGGTTCTCGAGCGCTTTCCTGTCTTTCTCATGTTTTCTCTCTTTTTCTCTCTCTCTCTCTCTTTCTCTCACACACACATACACACACACTCAACTAAACGGAACAAATCACCGATTCGATGATTTCCTTTTTCTATTCTACACCGGAACTGGATATCTGTCGAACGCGAACACATGATATTTGACCACGTAGAGATCTCATGAAATAAAAAGAATATCAAAGCACGTTTCCTTTCGAAAGACGAACTATATCCTATTCCATTGGAACTTTTTCTCACGAATACATGCAACAATATATAATAATACCACGATCAATTTATTACAAAATTATTGATTGACATTCGGTAGTCGGCAAAAAAATTCGATTTATCTTTTTTGTTCGTTTTTGTTTTCTTCTCTTTTTCTTCCTTTTTTCTTCTTGTATTTCTTTTTTCAAAGTTCACTCGAATTATCCAGTACTCTTTTTGTAAGTAGTATACGTCGGTAGATACTCGACGGAGTAACACTTCTATTGACGTTTTTTTCAAGTTTCTTTTTACTCTCGAGAAAGCAGTCTTCTTGATACAGAATAAGAAAGAGAGAAAGAAATGGTACGTCCGAGGATATACAGAGATAGAAAAAGAAGAAGAAGAAAATGAAGAAGAAAAAGGAAAAGCAAGAAAAAGAAAATGAGAAAAATAAGAGCAGAAGAAAAAACAGCAGAAAGCATATAAAAGCAAGTAGTGCGAGTAGGTTGGTAAGTACGGAAGTATCGCTGACCCCATTTCAAAATGTTCCTTACCTGAAAGCCGTCGTAAGTCCAAGAGCCAAATTTCATCTCACAGCGCTGATCGTCAAAGGGGAACCAGGTAATGTCTATCTTGCAAGTGCTCTTGAATATACCGGGCGGCACGTATAAGCAGGTGCCATTGTTCTTTACGACGACGTTCGTTGGATAAGTACCGTCGAACCCTTCGTCCGCGCTGCAACGGATTAAGAAGAACGATGAGAACGTGCTCTTGTCAATGATCCTCCAAACGATTTATTATCGACGTCGGACGATCGGACGATTGGACGATTTTCCTCATTACCGATTCTTCAAAAGTATTGAATGACTTTTTTTATCGGAAATATCCTGCTAGATCGAAAATTCAACGATTCTTTTATTTTCTTTTCTTCTTTCATTTCTCCTCTTATTTTTTAATTTCTTTTTCTTCTCTCTCTCTCTCTCTCTCTCTCTCTCTCTCTCTCTCTCTCTCTCTCTCTTTTTTCATTCGTTTCAGTTCCTTTCCCTTTTTTTTCCATTCCCCATTTAGTTTCCTCTATCAAAAAGAATCGACTTTGGCTCGTCGCAGGATGGAACACGAAAAGGAAAGAAAAAAGTCAAGGGGATGTCCGTTTTCGCGTCTGTTTTCCATTAGTATCTCAAAGGACTGGAAAGGCACAGTGCCCGCAAGACCGAAACCAATTTCTAATAGAAAGGATTGGCCTGCTTTTGGACGATTGTGCTTTACGCTTTGCTTCGATGCATCCGAAGATTTCATCCAAGAAAGATGCAATGGCACAGACGAGGGACAAGATATACTCGCGGCCGATCGACTTGTACCTTTTCTCATGAAAAAGGATTCTTTAACCTAATCTCCGAATGGAATTAATTGGATTCTCTAATTCCTATTAAAGATTTGATCAAATTTCATTAACCCGAAACATGCATGTTCTTTGAACATTCCCAACGATACATCTAATCGGATTTCTCGAAACAATTTCGTAAGAATCTTTAGAGAGAATTCGATATTCCATTAATACGCATTTATTTATAAGGATATTCATTGTTAAAAATAAAAGAATTAAAAGAAAAAGAAACAAATAAATAAACCGAACTAACTTTCTGAATTAATTATTATGAAATATTATTATATAAATTTTCTTCTTTTATTTCTTTTTCATCGTGAAATATAATCCTGTAACTAATGCGAATGAATGGAAAATAACGAACACCCGGTGAAAAATTATTTAATTAAATCCACGTTAGAACGGCCGCTTGCTCCTCAATGAAGTCTCGTGCTTTTTTAATGCGCTTCAACGAGTAACCACCGCAACCACTATCCATGTTGCGACCACCGACGACGGACTGAGACACCGAGAAATCTCTTCTATAACTCCTCGAGAATCATCGAACAAATATAGAATCGTGATTCGGGTCTCGTCCTCGTTACGTGAAAATACGTCTTTCAATAGTCGAACAAGATATGAAAACCACTTCAACTTGAGAATTTGTCTTTATTAAAATAAAAAAAAAAAAAAGAAATAAAGAAAGAAAGTAAAAACGAAAACAAGAAATGACTCTTTTTATTTGGCTTTTGTTTTCAATTTTTATTTTTAATTTTAGAACATGACGCGTGTAAGAAATATTCAAATA
This sequence comes from Vespula pensylvanica, assembly GCF_014466175.1. NCBI lineage: Eukaryota > Metazoa > Arthropoda > Insecta > Hymenoptera > Vespidae > Vespula > Vespula pensylvanica. The sequence goes on along the minus strand of NC_057692.1, from coordinate 6,300,812 downwards.
TAATTTCGATATATAATTTTCAATAATTTAAAAACGCGGTTTTCTCAATATTCTTTTCCACATTTATTTATTTTAACTCGTAATCATTGTTATATAAAATGCTGAATATCAGAAAGTTTCCAATGAATGTATATATGTACTATAATGCTAAACAGGAATAAATGCCTTTGCAGAATTTAATTGGGTAAAGTACACAAACCTTAAGAGTACGCAACTGGGGTAACTTTCTGGTCGCTTAAACAGCATTTAAAATTAAACGAACGACGAGAATTGTCGATAGTCGTTGAAAAAATCATAAAACAAATATGCATATCGAAATAACTTTTTTGTAATATTTTCTAGTACTGATTTCTTTTACTTTTTAATTGCGCGATTCTGTGTCAATTGTTCTGACATAATCAATAAAAAATTATATATTTAATATTTACGTATATTCGTGTGTGTTTACTACTTTATAATACATATCTATATATAGTCTTATACATTTTTATATATATATATATATATATATATATAGCTTCTAACCGTCCCTTCTCGTTATTTTAAATTGGCAATTTCTAATGAAAAAATTACATTTATAAAAATTTTAGACGATACGAGATACTCGTCGCTAGTTTATCGAAAAGAAATCGAAATTTCGACGAGAAAATCGAACATTCGGAGAGAAACGACGTAGTTTTAAGAAGTATTTTTCACAGAACGAGAAAATAAACGACTGAAGGTTGGCCTCTTCTCCCCTCTAGGGTTTCAACCCTCTTTTTCGTGAGAAGAGATGCGAAGCTCGCAGCATGCGAAATATGATTTTGAATGGAATGCATCGGGACGATTCTACGGGGCCACGGATATAAGGCGGGTGAATGGTATACATAATACACTCCCTCGTCCAGGCGACTAAGGATTGGTTGGAACTCAGCCAGTTGGCCACAACCCAATCCGTTATTTCATTCTTTTTGAATCCACCCTCCGAACCCACCTCGCCACACCCACCACCACCACCAACGGCAAAAGCGAAGCCAGCCGCTACCCCTAAACGCACGACCGTTTCATCCGGCGTTTCACCCACCCTCTACTACCACCCTTTCTCTCTCTCTCTCTCTCTCTCTTTCTCTCTCTCTCTCTCTATATATATATATCTATCTATCTACCCATCTATCTCTCACTCGTTTCTTTTTGCCGCATGCTCAATTCGCAGAAGCGGCGCCGTATGTGACATCGAAAATTAAATTCCCATCGAAGCGTCAACATCCGCACACTCGCCGTTTTCCCTCGACCATCTTTTTACTCCACTTCTACTCTACTCTCTCTCTCTCTCTCTCTCTCTCTCTCTCTTTTATTTTTTTTTCTCTTTACACCTACACTACATCTTCCTCATCGTACTTCCCACCGAAGGGTTTAGAGGTCGCTCGTATTTACGCGAGTCGAAATCGACCAGGTAAATAGTTACGGTTCACCAACCGTTCTCTCCTCATTCCTCTGTGACCTACCGCGATTGCTTCTAGCTTTACTGAAAATTCGAAAGAGTACTTGATCGAAGAGGATAGACAAAAAAGAGAGAGAGAGAGAGAGAGAGAGAGAGAAAAGGGAGGGAGAAAATCGGTAGCTAAATTCGAGTTCGACCTGCGATCGAGTTCGTATCTATGAATGTAACTGGGATGAAAATGCCACAGGCGATGCTTCTTGTATCCCTTATAACGTTTCCCTCAGCCACGATTACGATTAACGGAAATGGAATTTCCTTCGAAGATCGTGACTTGCTCGAGTCAATATTAGCTCGGTTATATCCTTATGAAGCGAATATACTATATGAAGGTCCACTGTATAAACCATAGCTTCCGACTACCTACCGATATATGCTCTTTTAAACGCTCACTGCGTAATTAATGGGCGTTGGTGACGCGTCAAACCGCGTACCAATGCGTACCAAAACTGTAATAACTTTCTTGTTTAGAATGATAAACGAGCTGGTTTCTATAGTACAATAGGGAAGAACTTGATGATGAGCTGTTAATGTGTTACTTTTCTCCTCGTGTATTTAACGAAGAAAGGCCTGTGTTTTTGGAAATTTGCACAGCAGAGGTCCAACACGTTAACTTTCCATCCTTTTCATCAGCTCCGTCTATCATACTTTGTTTCATGTTCGCGCAATCCCGTATTAACGAATATTCATTCATTTATAAAGGCTCGTAGACCGTTTCATATATTCGATCGTATTAATTTTGGAACATATATATTACGTACACATTGAGAACTTATTTTAATAAATTAATAATGAATTTGTAACCGCCTCGAAATATTCAATGACTCGTGAATAATACTTTGCATTATTATGTATATAAGCTGAATCGTATAATGTAATACACTGCGAACGTCTAAATGTTTTATATAAAATGATGAAAAATAATCTATAAAAAATGGATCACAATGATCTTTTAAAAATGTGGCTAATATAAAAGACAACAAAATTTATTAAGCTCGAAGATTATTAAGCAAGCAATTTTCATTGCATCACGAAGGAGTGTTCGTTCACTCTGCAGATATATTCACACGTAAGAGATTTTATAAAGAAAGGAACACCAAAGAATACGATACACAAGAAAGAAGAGCGATCGACAGCATTACCGTCGACCGTAGAGAAACTCGGATATACCTTGAGTGCACTCTAAGTGCAATGTTGCAGCGTCACCTGGTTAGACGAGAGCTAAGGTTTCTTCTTGAGGCATTCAATAGGATGACGCCATGAACATCGAAGGTAGTCATGGTGTTCGTGTCATTGACAGTATTACTTTCTTCTCTTCAAAGTAGACAGGATAACTATTATCCTTGAAACCATGGATATTTTGAAATCGTCTTTTTGCATTCGTCACGCGAGTGCTAAAAAGCTATTTACTTTCTCGATAACATTGCAAGAATTCATTATTTAACGAAACTCGTTATAAACGAATTGATTTACAAGATGGAAGGGAAAAGAGAAAGAGAGAGAGAGAGGGGAAAAGAAAAAAGAAATAGTCCTAAACTCGTTTTATAAAGATCGTTTAGTATTCGTTTGTAACATGCCTAGAAATATGAAATAATAATAATAATAATAATAATAATAATAATAATAAAAATATTTGAATGTCGTTTATCGTTTTTAGTAAAACGCCGTTCAATTTAACAAACTTCCAGAGAAATCCAATGTTTTTGCGAATGCGTGGGCGAGTGCCATTGTCATTCGAGCAAGCTCCCAACTAATCCTACCTTTCGCACGTTTGAAGGAAACCTATTTCAGTCTGTGGAATTCTCTTGCCACCATTCTCCGGTTCACCCTTCTCTCCATTCCTCTACGTAATAGTAACTACATGTTATTCCGTTATTGCGCGACATTTGGCACGAGTCGTGAGCAAGAGAAGGAGAGAGAGAATGATCGTTCTATACTCATTCACAATGGTTACAAAGATGTTCCTAAGATTTTAGCAAGAAGCCGAGATTTTTGCGACATTTAAAATGAAACATTACTGTAAGAACGTTCAACGATAATATTCCTTTCAAAGCTCACCTAATTCTTTTCGATCGTTTCTCGACTTTTTTTAAACTTTAATACGTGCTCGCTTATCATTAAAAGATAAATACGACGATCGTAACTTCGTTAATCGAAAAGCTGAAAAATGGATGAAATCCATAAAAAAGGAAATAGAGATCGTTAACAATTATCTCGTAGATCAATCGATCTACGTAAAAAACACAATCGATCTATGCATCGAAACGATCATAGAAATGTTCAAACTGATACGTAGTTTATCATCAATGACTACTATTGTATTTTGATAAGGAAAGAAAAAAAAAACAGCAAGAGAGAGAGAGAGAGAGAGAGAGAGAGAGAGAGAGAGAGAGAGAGAGAGAGAAAAGAAGATTGGAACAATGGTGGTAAAGGGCATGATGGATTCCATCTGCTCGATTGTATTCATGGTATCGCTCGATAATGTTCATACCCGTGAGGCTCGAAAACCACTTAATCTTCGTCCAGAATACAGGAGAAAGACAATGTCCTACCTAGAGGGATAGAGAAATACCTGGCACGTACCGAGAGAAATAGAGAGAGAAAGAGAGAGAGATGGAGGCCGTGAGAGTGAGCATGCAATCGAAATTGCATACTGGCGAATCGCACTTTCCGGCAGGAGCTGCCGGTACATTGTTCACCACGCTGCAAGCGATCTATTCTCTCAATACCTAATTACTGGAAAGTCGGACAACCCGTGTGCCCGTTCAATCTGATTTAGATTCCAATAACCTACGAGTGTGACAACTGAGACCAGCTATCCGAAATGGTTTTCGGGCAAGGGTATCTACATAAATGTGTATATGTGTGAAAATGGCAAGCCTCTAGGACAGTGAAATCGTTGGAATTCGCATTCCGCTTTCTTCGAAATGCCAGAAAGGAATACGCGTCGCAACGGGAACTCGTTCTTCGAATTATTATCACTATGCTGTGTGGTACGAGCCAATGCGACGAATGCATGTCCTGTTCATGTATGTACGTGTACACGTTTCTAGGTATAAATATTTGAGAGAAAAAGCGAGAGAGAGAGAGAGAGAGAGAGAGAGAGAGAGAGAGAGAGAGAGAGAGAGAGAGAGAGAAATCGAGTCAATGAAATGAACGAATACCGTACTAATGAAAACTCGTTCCAATCTCTCTGTAAACTTTTTCTTTTTTTTGTGCAATTTGTAAATATGATCATTATGAACGTCTTGTGCAATCAGAATTGTTGAAAACGTTTCTATTGTATCATTAATTGTGTTGATTTGAACCGTTGAAAAAGGATTAAAAAGCATGTGTAAAGACTGATCGAGTTCTTTGGAAAGAACGAGAAAGGGAGGAAAAATAAATTGTCAAACATTCATCAAAAAGTCATCAATCGAAGCCATCTATTCTCGTTGCAATAATTTGTGGACGAAATACAGTCGAAATCTCTATCTCTCTCCTCTCTCTCTCTCTTTCTTTCTTCCCTTCCCTCTTCAGTTTTAATCGAGTGTTCCCTTTACGATGTAAAATGCTATAAAAACCCGAACCATCGACGAAACGTATGCTTTGAAATGTCCAGCATTCATTATATATTGGCAAACAGGGCACGAAGGTAAAAGAATTCGGAAATGGCGACAGGGAACAGGGACGAATCAGAAATGGGTGGAAGGAGCAAAGGGGTTTGCGGATGGGACTCGAACGAGAAGAAGTAGGGAGTAGAGGAGAATGGGGAGGGGGGAGGTAACAGGGATAGGGTTTAATCTGCTTTGGCTTGAATTTCAAAATACGCGATGGCTAATGCATATTGCCTTTGGCATCGGTCCAACTTTCCTATGCGGTGGAATCCTCCCTCTTGTCCTCTCCTACATCCCCATCATTTCTCCTCTTCGCTCACGGTAGCGTCTCCTTTTTGGCCTACCATGCCCCAGGAAACCCTCTCCCTCTCAACCAGTACCCACGCGAGTCCACCTATGTGGCCAATGTAAACTCATTTTGTCATACATTAAGCGGCGCGATTCTCCTCTACCTCTTTCTCTTTCTCCTCCTCCTTCTCCTCCTCCTCATCATTCTCCTCCTCGGCCTCTTTCTCTTCCTCCCACGACCGAGCTGTCTCCAGCCTCAACAGCAGCGGCTGTGTCCTGGCCTCAAACGATATTTATGCCATATTAATCGGCTATCTCCTTTGTATGCGCCTGCATACGACTATGATCGTCCTACCGAGTGTGTTCCTGACGTTGCCCTAAAATCCATCCGGCAAAGCAGTCAGCTAGATCCACCTCGTTCATTCTCGCACTACTACTATTACTATTACTATTATTGATACTAGGACAACCGCTACTACTACTACTTCCACTATTGCTGCGGCTGCTACTGCGACTGCTGCTACTGCTGCTGTTGGTACTGCTGGTGTTGCTGCGGCTACTGATGCTGCTGTTGGTGCTGTTACTTCGACCAATCGCAAAAGTCGGTCGTGAGGCATCAAATTGCCGTCTATGATTATCCGATTAGCAGAAGGGACGCGGTTATTAGTAGCTCGTTCGCAAAAGAGAAAGACTCGATCTCTTCGTCTTCGTATTCCTCTTTTTTATTCCATTGCTCGGTGCCAAGGTGCACGGAGACTCTCTTTGTCCTTCCTTTTCTGGAGAACGATGGAAGTCGATCCTTTATGGTCTTATTAAACTTTAAAGATCCTCTCAAATTGAAAACTCGAGATGGTGCACTCTCTCCTTCTCTCTCTCTCTCTCTCTCTCTCTCTCTCTCTCTATTTCTCTCTCATTCTCTCTCTTATTATTTTCTTTGTGCAATTCATGCTCTCTTAAGATGAGAAAAATCACGTTAGATATTAATGATCGTGAAAAACGAAGTAATTGAAAGCACGAACGTTGCAATTTCGTATAAGGGTCTTCGATGACAATGACTTAATACTTAATTCCTCTTTAACGCAATTATCTAATATTTTCGCTTTGGAAATTTGAAGACAATAGCATTTTCATAAAAGATTACGTAATATCGAGAAACATTATTTTTAATCACTCATAATTTATAAGTACGAGAGATTTATTTATGGTTCGAGATATTTATCGATGATGTTTCAAATAAACGTTTTATAAATAATAAATATTCACACACACACACACATACACAGAAATACAATATATAATATATACATATATATATATATACATATAAATGAAAAATTTTCCGATTGATGAACAATATGTTAACTTGAGCGGTGACGGTGCAATTGCTTACAATTTATCTCTGATCCGTTCCATCTCTATCTCTGGGTATATCGATCTATCTCCAATCAAGCTACCGCGGACGATAAATTCAACCTCCCTTAATTCCTTTTCCCTTGTCGTATTTACCGTCGTTCCTCGTGGCCTGATTAACGAACGCTGTCACTGGTCTGCATTTTGAACACAAAGTTTGGCAAGGCACGTCGAGCATAGGCCATTCCGTTCGATCACGAAACGAACGAAAGAATGAAAGTGGAACGAAAGTCGTTTGGTCGGACAGTCGGACGTGTTCGAACGACGCGATTAATAGTATCAGCTCTTTCGCTGAAGATTATTCCTTTCTTTATCTTTCTCTTTCTCTCTCTCTCTCTCTCTCTTATCTTTTTTTTTCTTTTTCATCATCGATAAATTAATAAGTAACCGTATTTTTCGAAAACTTTATTTTCGACGATACGATGAAGGTTTATACTGGAAAATTGGTATCTTTCATCCCTCTCTCTGGCTTTCTCTCTCTCTCTCTCTCTCTCTCTCTCTCTTTCTCTCACTCTCACCCTCCCTCTCCCTTTATCGATAGGATCAAAATGAAGTTCTTTCGCTCTGATTCGCGATCCCAGATATGCATTGATCAACCTAACTGAATTTCTATTATTTGATCTCTCCCATGTACTATCTCTTTTTTGTTCCTTTCTTCTATTCCCTTCTTTGTTTGTATTCTTTTTTCTTCTGTTTTCTTTCGTTCCTATCATTTTCTTCTTTTCCTGTTTTGTTCTTCTTCTTTTTTCTTTTTTAGTTGACACTTGCGCTTCGATGAATTCGTAAGGTCTTTCGCTGCGAGAGCACGATAACGAATTTGACGTCAGCATTTTTCATTGGATATATGTATATACGATGTTCGCGGTTGACTGAAACTTTTGATGGTATCTATATATGTATATCCGATACATGTCTTTTTCATTACCGATTACCTGGCTATTTGAAAAAAATAACAAAATAAGAAATCTCCATAACTACTGACGTACTTATTTTTAGATACTGACATTTTCATGCGAACTTTTTTTCCCCCTGTTTCTTTTCTCATAAGCATAACATCCTACGACGTAAAATTTCTATCAATAAAATTCTTTCGGAAGGATGTACTGTCTTTCTTAAGGAAGAATGATTTACCATAGTGAAAGAGACAATGATTCGACGCGAGAAGATGTTACAAATTTTCTATGAACGAAGGAACGAGATTCGATTTGCAGTGGATCCTCGTTCAGCTCGACTGTCTCAGTGCATAAACCCCGACGTATGTACGTGTCACACGTGCGCACGTTAGTTATCGTTTTGCGGCTCGACCGTGTTCTACTTCGGTAATTTTATGTCTCGTATAAAACCACTGTGTACGTGGACCTTTTACCGGGTAGCAGCTCGATTTATTTTCTGCGATAGATCCGTAAAATCGACGATATTAAACAAACCTAAGTCCTAGAATCTTTTCGTTATATCGAATTTAGAAAAACTTTGAACGAACGATAGAGACTTATCTTATTATTCCTCGTTAAATAATCTGCTTCGAAAGGAAGTGCCGTTTTATACTACGTATAAATACAAAACAGTACAAATTTTATACGTATAATAATAATTATTATTATATAATATTAATTTTAATAATGATAATAATAATAAAAATAAAAATAAAAATAATAATAATAATAATAATAATAATAACAGAAATATGAAAATAATAGATAAACTTTAGAAAGCAAAGTTGGAAACAAATGAGCTGTGTTATCGGTTAAAATTATCCTTTTTATAGTAGATATATATCCCCTTAATGAGTTTACTTGACGTTACATAATTAATCTATCATACCGCAAACTTATTATTTTTTCATCCAGCAGATAACGTGTGTACGACAATAAATTTCCTAATTAATAGAACTACGTTATACTCGATCACGATTCGCGTACATCTACTTATCGATAAATAAATAAATGTTTATAATTCGATCGATCGAAATTTATGAGAACGATCTTTGATATTAATAAATGGATGGTCGTCGTCGGAAACGTCGGATTTCAATTAGCGAAAAGAAAGAAAGGGAGAACAGGTAATAGGTTAGACCGTAGCAACAAATCAAGATATAAAAATCTCATTTCCACGAAGCTGCGAAGTGGGATTCGGTCCGTTAAGTGGTTCGATGCTCGTTCACAAACACTGCCACAGACAGACGGTATATAAACGAGCTATCCGAGCACCGTACCATTCATTTTATTCGCTTAATGCATCTTAAGCCGAACTTTTTAATTCGACAAATACGATGCGCAACGCGGCATCGTCGACTTCGTCGTTGTCAGTGGCTTGCGCCCGATACATTACCTACTTAAAAACAATAGCCAGGCCGCAAGCGTTTTCCGACAATGTATTTCCACGAGAGGGAGTTACTTTTCCTGATTCCCTTTAAATGGTGACAGTGGCTTTGTTTTTAATGCGAGTGACCCACTTGGCCCAGCGTCCCATTTTGCCCCGATATTTTCTATGCCTCCAGGTAAATAGTATACTTCCTCACCTACGAAGAATCTAGTTCTTTTTCCTTAACCGATTAATCGTTCTCGATTTTCTCCATATATATATATATATATATATATATATATATATATATATATGTATATGCATGCGTTAATTCTATCGATAAAATCAAACGGATTAGATTTAAATAGTTTGAAAAAGAAGAGCTGAAAAAAATCAAAAACCGTATAAATCTTCTCAACGTAAAATTAATACGTTCCAATCGCAGCACCTATTGAGAAACTTCAAGCAATCGATATAATAAAAAACGTATAAAAATAAATTCTCAAAAAGAAATCCAAGAGGTATATCACCCTACACATCGCACCTCTTCACTGTACTCGAATGTAATTTCTTCCTTTTTTATGTTTTTATTTTTTTTTATCTTTCCTTTTTTTCATTTTTTTTTATCTTCTTTTTTTATTCTATTTTATTTTACTTTGTTTTCTTCTTTTTTTATACAATCCAATACTATCCAAAGCTATCTCCGAACATTGATGCCCTCGTAATGTTTAAACGATCAAACGTGTTCGTTGCTCCTCTTGATGATACTCGTGCGCGCGTATGTTCTCCCGCAATATATATACATATACTCATACATATACATACACATACACACACATGTTCGATGAGAGTCGCATGAAAAGTGGAGCGCGGGAGAATTGTGCAGAGCGGCGATGCGACAAAGCAGCTAATTGATCGATCAGTCCTTTGCCCGCGACTCGGCCGTTTGCCATCCTTGTAATGACCTCACGACCCGCCATATTATAACGTTATACGCTGTAAACAGAATAGATCGCACCTTCGATGTTCCCTGCTCATTACCTTCATTAACGTGTATATGTTTCCTTCGTTGAACGCACATGCGCCCTTTTATACCATACAGCTTATCTCTTAAACGCATTAAAACTCAAAACTGCGAACACGTGTATCGCTCTCCTCTCTCTCTCTCTCTCTCTCTCTCTCTCTCTCTCTCTCTCTCTCTCTTCCTCTCTATCTGATATGTATCTATCTATCTATCTATCTATCTATCTATCTATCTATCTATCTATCTATCTTTTTCATCCTCTATTTTTCTCTCTTTCTTTTTTGATTCTCGTAATCTCCAACACAGCGACAAGTGCAAAAAAGACAAGCTGATGAAAAAAACAAAAATAAAAAGAGAGAAGCGTAACGCTAGCTGGTACTGATACAACGAGCACAGTATGCATACATATAGGGTGACCGCGTAAACAGGAACAGGTTAGGTATCCCGACATTAAAGGAGATGGAAGGAAAGCCAAGCATTTGCTTGTATTACTTTTTTAAAAAGTTCTCGCTGTCTTTCCTCTTTTTTAATGTTTTTTATCCGTCTAGATTAATTTCATCGAAATTTGAGTTTTCTCTTAGTTGTAATAAATATTATATTTACGAAGAGAGAGAGAGAGAGAGAGAGAGAGAGAGAGAGAGAGAGAGAGAGAGAAAGTAAAAAAGAAAAAAAAAGAAAGATGATTGCAATAATATATAATTTACTTTTAATTTAAAGTCTGTAAAAGGTAATTAGAAACATCAGAAAATTTTGAAGTTTTACGAAGTTCGAGTATACGAGTTAATTTTAGAAATGACTTTTTTATAATTTTGTTGGCATCTTGTATGTTTTTATTTCTCTTTAATGGACATCCACGTTAAAGTTTTTTTTTCGTTCCTCTCGTTCGTTCTCCTTTTTGATACAATTTTATCACTTTTTCTCTATCCTAGACGCATTTTGATAATTACATATTCATTCATTTTCTGTAATATTTAATATACGTGTAGATGAGTACTCGTATATACCCAATATAATATTCTTTAATAAATATGTCAGACTACTATTGCACGCTCTTGAAAATACAAATACTAATATAATTTCGTGTCGAGAGAATTGCAAAAGGTCTCTAATTTTTTTACATCGAAATCCGATCCTAATTACGCGGCGTATTCTTTTAATCATCATAATCGATACTCATTGTTCCTCATAAATAACGCTTTTATTTTTAATTTTCATTTCAGACTGTGCGTGGAATTTGAATAGATAAATTTTTCTTTAAATCGATTAACAATAGCAGCAATAGCTTCGATCGATCGAACAATGGTGTTGAATAATTCGATGTTTTAAAAGGTTCCATCAAATATTTGCGATATTCCGACAAAATTCGTTCTTCTTGTTATTCTCTATTTGTATTGTTTTATTTTTTTCTTTTTTGTTTCCTCGGTTTGTTTTTATCGTAGCAACGAATAGATCAAGTTTCTTTAACAAGGAATCGTGGCTTGTACTTTGAAAATAGTAGACTTTCTATTCTATACCATTCGTTCCGTCGACTAAAATGTCGAACATAAAGATTCGCAAAGTTCTCGCGTAAGATATTTTTCGATTTATACATCGAGAACGTCGGACTCCTTGCGAGTCTTTCCCGAGAGAAGCCTTGAATTTCCATAGAGGACACGTATTTCGCTTTACAAGAAAGAAAAGTTGCGGACATATGGACTTTCTTCATAGCTTTTTGAGTTAAAAGTCCGTAAAAAAGTTCAGCGAACGTTTCATAAATCCTTTTCTTTTTTCTTCCTTTTCCTGTTTCTCTTCTTTATTTTTTCTCTCCTCCTTTTTCCTTCTTCTTAATCATCTTTTCTCCTGATCTACATAAATTTCACCGAAGCCTCTGGGAATTGGATTGGACACCTTATAGTTGCTCGTCTTATCGCTACTACTCATTTCTACGTAGTTCTTCTTTAATGTTCGCATATATTTTATATAAAAATTGGATTTACAAACAGTACATGGTATAATTTTATTCCTTTCTCAAAGTGCTCGTTTCAACTACTTATAAAAGGAAAAGGCATGTTATTAAAGATTACAATGACACTTTACGATTTATTGTTCGAACAAAAGGATAATTCTTCGAGTGAGTTTTACGATTGATTCCGTTGAATTCGTTGAGCGGAACTACAAGAGATATTGAATTTAGTTAACGTTGAGAAAAAATATTTCGTACGTTGGTGAAGATCGATTGCGACTGTGAGGATCGTATCGGTAAAACGGGATTGTTAAATCGAGCTTTTTCTAAACTAAAAACGTATATCCGTTTTATAAGACCTCGACTTTTCACATCCGTTAGAATATCCAATCTCTCTCTCTCTCTCTCTCTCTCTCTCTTACTCTCTTCGTTTGTTCTAACGTATAATCAAACCATCCGATATTTCCTATTTCCGATTGTAGTTAAGAACGGAGATCCGTTCTCCTTGTCTGGCCAAGATGCATTGCAGTTACTTTGGCCGATAAAATTTTCTATCGCTTTCGGGCGATACTCTCATGAATATTAACAAACGTAATCTAACGGACGATTTATATTCATAGATTTTCTCTCCACTTTTCTTTTCTTTTCTTTTTTCTGTCACCTGCTTATCACAACTAGAAAAACGTTTCTTTGTTTTCTTTCTTAAATCTTTATCGTTAAGTATCTCTATAAAATATCGTCAAATTATTTCAGCTAAGATATCTTCTCTCGAATAGTTCCTTCATACATCGACGATTATTCCTCTTTTTTTATATATATACTTCATCGATCAAACATACGAAATTTTACGATTTAACGATTCACGTCGAATTATCTTTCTTTACGATGATTCGAATTAGATCATGTATTTAATTACCTGTTATACATGAGAACGTCCGGTTTCCAAAGTCGATGCGGAGGGATCCTGAGATCTTTGACGCCCCCATAATCCGAGATGTTCCACCTCATATTTACATCGTTCCATTCCTGAAAAGGAAAAGAAAAAATAAAGAAGAGAGTAAAATTATATTTATATTTTTCGATAAGAGAACGAAAGCAACACGAGTTAAATGTCTGCATATATATATATATATATATATTTTTTTTTTTAACATAGCAACTAGAATTTAATTATTGCTATGTTCAATTATAATTATTTATAAAGTCGACGCGTCTTCGCGTTATACGGAATAATCCTATTTTTTTATTCGAATCGCTATCCAAGTAAAAATTTAATTTGCAATCGAGATCATATCGTTCGTAAAACGAGTCTAATCGGGTTCTTTCTTTCAAATTAAACGACGATAATTTCTTGTCCAATGTAGAGAAAGAACATTTCACGAGTGTTAAAGCATTTTTTCGGTTTAATCTTTGCCCGTAAGAACTTCAAGTCATAAATCCTAGTTAAACGGAGTTTACTTTTTTCATTCCAATTCTTATTCGGTCGACGAGAAAGAAAGAAAGAAAAAGATAGATAGATAGATAGATAGATAGATAGAGAGAAAGAGAGAACGAGTGCTAATACTTTACTTAGAGTTGGCGAAGAAATTTTCTTACTAGTTTCACATCGAGTTTGGATCTTCGCGAGTACGCAAAGCGATTTGAAAAGTTGGTGAATTTTCATGGGGGAGAAACGAAGACAATATTTCTTCCATTCAGATTTGTTCTCTATCAGATCTGTAATTGATCGAATAAGGTCGATAATAGCGGCTGGTAATAACGTTGAACGAAGTTTATCGTTCGTCGTATTTTATTGTCATACGATATCTCTAGGTTTCTTAAAAATGATTTTGAAAATGTAGAAAAATAAACGTGTAATAAAAAAATATAAAAACTCGAAAAATGTCGAAGAAAATGTGATCATCTATACGTTATAATATCGCAAGTAAAAGCGATAAGCTGAGATAGAGAGAACTCTTATCCCACCTTTATCCATTTCATCTTGTTGAATTAAACCCTAGTACGGATTTATAGATCAATGGGATACTTGAGGATGCACCGTAATCGATCTCATCTCACAGGAATCTCCTTGAATTAGGCGACCTTTGAGTCGCATCCCTAGTCTGTACTCGAAAGCTTAAATTATTGAGCCGTGTGAATCTCAATCCCTTGAGAGTTTCACATTCCCTTGCATATTTCGTATCATATCTATTTTTTTTTTTTTTTTTGGTGGACTTTATTTTAACATCTTTTATCAAATAGATTATAATATGATTGGATTGGCATGGAAAAATCAAAGAATATCAGTAAAATAGTATATCTCTCTTTTCGTGAAACTAATAAAAAATGTAAAAGGGATATATCGTACGCACATTTAATATTGAATATTTTATTAAAAATAAAGTACAGTAAAAACGTCGATTATATTAATACGATTAATAAGAATTAACCTTTATAATCATGTTTCTGTTCAATAATTAAATTAATGGATATTTCTGCTTCCATGTTCCATCGGATCTATTTTTATACGAATATGATTTGGATTATTTTATATATGGATAATAAATTATCCATATAATCAAAAATATGTTATTTTCTCACAATATTTCGCGTTAACTAACGTTCTACCGTACGAAGAAATTAATGCGGATCGGTTTGAACGAAAACGTCGACACGATAATGCAGAGATACAGAGGTTTAATTAGCTACTTAAAATGAATCGAAGTAAAAGAAAATGGTAAGGGATAAAAGAAGATCGATCGAAAGTCTAAACATTTTTATTCGGCTCGTAGCGGATTAAAAACAAACTCGTTTATCACTACGTCGGAAAGAAATATCGAAGAAACGTAGAGAAACGAAAGAACAGAAAATGAGAATGAGAGACTGAGAGATGCTCTCAAAAAAGAACAAGAAATTGAGAGAAAGATATAGAGAAACGGCTGGGTTGTTTCGCACGTTGGAAAGCGATCTCGAGATGCCCTTCGCAAAGGGATGCCGAAAGAAGTGAAGGGAAAGAAGGGAAGATTTCCTATCGCGTTCGCAAGTAAAGGCGTTCGTGGTCGGCTTGCACGGTAGGATAGAGCGTCGTTCAAGCTGACAAGGGGAGACCACGACATATAAGCCTGGGATTTCAAAGTAAGGTTGAAAATATGCCGGTGAATAGTGAGTTAGGGAGATAGCCTAAAATATTTTCTTTCCTTCGCAAATCATTTTTCTTTTTCTTTTTTCTTTCTCTTTTTTTTTTTGCAACAATTCCATTTCAACTTGAGAATTTGGTCGAATTGGAGATCGGATGTTTTTTTCTTTTTCTTCTTTTTTTTGTTTCTACACACATACACACACACACACACACATAATTTTTTTTATAACATCGGAATAATTTCCTTTGAAATATATCTTCATCGGCTGTAACTTTTCTCTGTCCCTTAAACTTCTAATCCTATTTCAAAATTCTCACTTTGTATGTTACAAGCTCTCCTTGTAAACCATTAGATTCACACCCATTAGTCACTGACCCCGATTGATTAGCCACTGATGGAGTATGCCGTCGGATAATTAATAATAGCCGCATCGGCACGTTGGTTTACGTGCCACGCATAGCGCGTTATTATATACGTACATATGCATTTGAACGCACAACTCTGGAAGATTTACCGATCATTTTTCCTCAATTCCGACGATCAAACAGTAATTAGTTGATGGCTAAGAAAATTGAGATCAAAGAAAGAGAAAAAATGAGAGAAGGAAAGAGAGAGGAAAAGATAAAGATAGAGATAGATAGATAGAGAGAGAGAGAGAGAGAGAGAGAGAGAGAGAGAGAAAGAGAGAGAGAAAGAGAAAAGAGGGATAAGAGATGAATAAAGGAGAAGAAAGGAAAACTCAAGGAGGATAAAACCTTTGTAAAAATTCTATAGCAAGCCGTTTTTTTGAACTTAAGGGAGGGTTGTAAATCTCGGATAAAAAGATGGAAGAGATATAAGAGTGTGCAAAAGAGAAAGAGATAGAGAGTTAAAGGTAAAGAAAGTTACTAGAGGATTCGAAGAAAGATTTTCTTAAGTTCTTTCCCTCGAAAAACTCTTCCGGAGTATAGAGCTACGTACCAATATATGTATATACCCGATGAAATTTTTTTCGTTGTCGATTCGCATCTCCGAAGTATTTGTACTGGCTTGCCAGGTAAACGAGAAATCAGAACTGACCTCTTTTAAAATGCAAACTCCTTAAAAAAGTTTCCGTTCTGTTGTAGCAAGCTTGTAAACAAACCCTCCTCTTTCCATGGCTTCTCTTCGATATTTTATTTCGAGAAAGTGAAATGAGAGGATGGATAAGTACGAAAGGACTACTTGAGACATTCGTGTCTATCTCTCTCTCTCTCTCTCTCTCTCTCTCTTTCTCTTTCTCTCTCTCTCTCTCTCTCTCTCTCACTATATATACATATACATATATATATATATATATATATATATATATATATATATATATATATATCAACTGCAGATGCCGGCTCGAGTGGCCGGTTGTTATCGCAAACTGTCGTCACGAAGTGCGAATTTTGTCACTCCGTCTCCTTCTACGATTTCTATAAAATCTAGAGATTTTCTATAGAAATATGATATCATTTAAATCTAGAAACGACGCTGGCAGATTTAGCGCGATAAGAGGATGTTATTCGTCTCGTAATAACGTCGTAATAAGTTCGTAATACACTTCGTGATTCAGTTCATTCTTCGGACCCAAGGAGAAGCTAATTAAAATGTCACCGTAATTAAGGGCGCTGCGAAAATTTTCTCGACTTGTCGTCCTCCTTTTCTTTTCATTTGAAACTCTTCATCAAGCAATAAAATCAAAATACGACCGAGTAGAGTTCTCTATATCGTGAATTTATAATAATATAATAAATATCCAGTTAGCGCGTATGCTCTTAGTTATCGTAGCCCAGATGAATATTTTCATCGATTTTCGTCGTGGCTGCAGGCAACTAACACGTTGCTAGCCGACCGTACGACGTCTATTTTTATCGACGACTACAACTACGACGACGACGACGACGACGACGACGACGAAGAGGAGCGAAGAACCATATTTCAAAATCGGAGAATGTGTTAGATTCGATAAACGAATGGACGGAAAAATTAGTGGAAAATAACAAAGGAACAAAGATATTACGGATTAAACAAAAATTAAAATTTTTCTCGTTTTTACAATTTTATCCTATTTTTAATCATAACTTTCCGATCATCGTTTTGTTAACATTGATAATTTTAAATCAAACGATCAGTCATAATACAAATTTTCACTTATGAAAAAGAGATATACGATAATCCTTATGAAAAAGAGACTGCGATATACCGATAAATATCTATAGATATCAATCTATTTCTATGAAAGAGTATTCATTTAAAAATTGACCTTGTATACTTACGATATATAAAAAATAAAAATCGGATAACAATACTTGAATCACATACATACATGTATATACATATGTATGTATGTACATAGCGTACGTTGAAATCTGTCAAGCAGAAAGTTGGAAGGATCGACGTTAACCCGCTTTCCTTTTAAATCCAAAATTATCCGAACTTTGGATGCAGCATCCGTTCGATGCTAACGACGAGACAAATGTCATGGATCCTAGATTCTGGTGAAAGACGTTAAAGAATGTTTCGTCGGCAAAGAATGCTGCTACTACTGCTGCTACTACTGCTGGTGCTGGTACTGGTATTGCTGTTGAATGCAAAGGACGATTTGATTTCGATGGGAAGATAAAAGTCACGGGATCGCGTTATCACGATTCTAAAGAAAGAAAGAAGGAATTTCGTTGCAAAGCATTCCCGATTTTCTTGCTTATTTCGTAGCGTGGAAATTCCTTTTCCTGAAGGAGATATATATATATATACTATAAAGAAAGAGGTGAAAGAGAGGAGAAGATAGATAGACAGACACAAAGATAGATAGAGAGACAGACAAATATATAGATGGAAGGAGAAAGAAATTCAATATGCTTTGCCGTTTGAAAATCAATACGATCTATCAGTTTTCTCAAACGTTATTTTCTATCCTCGATTTTTTAATATTTATATTGATGTGTGATACATACTCGATCTATCATTAATTTTTCGAGAAGAATCTTTGACCTACATTATATTATTTCCATATTTTCATTAATATATATATATATATATATATATATATATATATATAAATTTGTTATTATTGAATCAATAAAAGTAAGGTACATTATATATATATATATATATATATACATACATATATATATATATATATATATATATATATATATATATAGAATTCACGTAGAGGTCGTGAAAAAAAGAATTGCTTTATAACGGGAAATAGCAATGTAGTTGAGTAATAAAAACAATAATAAAAAAAAGGTAAGAAGAAATATAAGAAAAGGAATGATCGATTGTAAATCCCTGCGCTACGTTCATAAAATGTTAAACGTTCGAAGCTCGCAGTGATCACATAAAAATGCGAAGAGATGAAATTTATCGAGATCGTGCGAGATTTCAAAGTACCCTCGATCCAATAACATTTTACTTTTGTTATTAGTTTCACTTCGGCATAGAAAAATCCAAGCATTTCCGTAAATTTAAAAACATTGAAATTATTATGTTACGATCGACGAAACAATATTTCTTTTCTTTCTCATAGCTCATTTTCCCACAGGCCTCGATATTTCCGTAGTATTATATCATATATAGAATTTTATGAAATCGTAATATAAACACTCATGTAGTTAAATACGCATGTAGGTACTCGTAATATTTGTTTTACGTGTTGATATAATATCTCGAGAGAAAGAGAGAGAGAGAAAAAAGAGAGAAAAAGAATTTTAATTCCAGACAATACAATTTTTAAAGCAGACCGATATTTTATTTTTTTATTATTTGCTACTGTTATTAAAATATACAGAAATAATTAACTGAATTATAGCAAACATGAAAAGTTTTCGATACTATTTATATTTCAGATAATAATAATTTATAGAACGTTATTTTCAAGAGTGAAAATAAAAGAAGAAAAGAATTCTTTTTTCTTTTGAAATATCTCGGTTAACGATTCTAGTGAGTAGATCATCGTAATACATGTGTGTATATGTGTATATATATATATGCATGTATGTATGTAGTTACGAATGGCGAAAATCCAGAGACTTTAATCATTTGCATACATAATCATCTTTTGGTATAGGTCGCATCTACGTTTTAATCCATCCTCGTACCCCACCAACACTATCCCTACTATCCACCACTCGAGAATAATTCGCAGTCTTGCAATATTCATAAACCGGAGAGTTCCATGCTTGCGGAAAACGAATTCGTTAGGGTTTAATATTTTAGCACTGTACTCTTACTTACGAAAGAGATAGAAAAAGAGAGAGAGAGAGAAAAATAGGAAAAGATAGGGACAGAAAAAAAAAGGATTCGAGTATTTGGCAATGTCCGTCGACTCGTATAAAGAAAATTTTACGATGAATTTCATTACGAATTTCGATCTGCCATCGAAAGGAAATGACGTAAGGAGGAACAACGATCGTTCGTGCTCGGAATTCCACAGAGAAAACTTTTAAAAGCGTTCCAATTTACCTTGATTTTCTTAACTTACGGACGGCTAATTAAAATCGACTCTCTCTCTCTCTCTCTCTCTCTCTCTCTCTCTCTCTCTCTCTCTTTTTCTCTTTTCTCTTTCTCTTTTCTATGTCTCTCCTGCATTCCTGCAAAAATTCCCGTAATGTAAAAAGAACGCATCGGTGAATCTCGTAAATTCGGGCAAGAAAAATTCTAATCGAAGAAGATGTAAAAAAAAAAAAAAAAGACAAAAGGAAAGATAACAGAAAATAAAATAAAAAAGAAGGATTTCGTAAAATTTGATAAATTCTTCGTATGAATTCTTTCCTTTTTCGTTTCTTTTTTTACTTTTGGTTTTTCTTTTTTTTCAACCTCCTTCTATTGCATTTTACATGTTATTGTAAATTTCCTTTCTAACAACAAGAAATTCCTCAAACGATCGAACTATACGATCGTACAGTTCGATGGCTATATCTAATACGTTCTATCTAATCTTTCTTTTACTGCTTGTATTTTCTGTATCATAAAAATTCGTCGAATTTTGTAGGTTCTTCTTAGCTTATTTTTGAATTTCGATTAAATTGTAATTCGTGGAATTCCTTCGAGTCCATGGACGACAAAGATCGAGTGCGATTATATAAAACGTCGTTGGATTTGTTTCTTTCCTTGGCGATTAAATGCTCGAACGACCGAGAAAGCAATTCCGTTAGAGGGAAAAAAATAAAAGATTACAGAAAGAAAAAGAGGAGGAGGAGAGAGAGAGAGAGAGAGAGAGAGAGAGAGAGAGAGACAAAGGAAAAGAGAAAGAGAAAGAGATAGAGAAAAAAAAGAAAGAAAGAGTGAATTAAGACTGGAAAAGAGTACGAGTCGAACTTATTACCACCTTGGCTTTATTACGAACGACCTTGACACCTTTCCACGCGATCGCATTCGATTATAGAGGTGCGCGCGCGCACACTTGTGTTTCCAGCATGTGCCGAGTTTCTTCCACTCGAATTCCTTCTTTTCCTTTGCTTACTTGCCACCGTTAAAAAAGAAAAAAGAAAACGGAAAAGAGAAATAAAAAAAAGAAACGAATAGACGATTAAATACGAAATGTCTGATTCGTCGGTACAAGGCAATACTCGTTCGACTGATAAGAAGGAATAAGATCTTGATCTAGAGTCACGAATCACAATCGCCAAGTTTCTACGTTCACTACTTGGCACGATTAACAAGTTTCTCGATGGAAGACCGGAAACGTAAGGAAGTAGCTTCCGGAGAGAACTTTACTCTAGTTCTCTCTTATAAAGCTTGAACGCTCAACTCAAACCGTCAAGTTTGGATTCCCGGTAGAACGGAAAGTTAATAGAATGAGAGATCTATATATATATATGTGTGTATATACATATATATATATATATATATATATATATATATTTGTGCACGTATATATCTCTGTGCATATACAGTATATATTATATATGTGTGTATATACGTATGTGTGTATATATGTATGTATGTACGTACATATGTATGTATATTGAAATGAAGATCAAGAATCTAAAAAGCTCGTACGATAATATCGTTAATCCCGATAGATTTTTCATCTCTTTCTCTCTCTCTCTCTCTTTCTCTCTGCCTTTCGTTTCATTTTATTTTATTTCTATTAAAATAATTATTCTTAATTGCTTCACAATTTTAATGGATTTTCTAAAAGTTTTAATCGTCCTAATTATTTTATTGTAATAGAATTAAGATCGGTAATTTGCGAGCAAGTCGCAGGAAAAAGAAATGAGATCGATAAAAAGTTCTTATTATAATAACAATTTAGTCGGCTTATATTATATTATATTGAAATAACAATTATATTGGATTAGAATAACAATGAAGATGATTGTGATGATGATAATGATAATAGCGGCACTGAACGTTTAACATTTATAAAATTTAACATTTAAAAAGAAAAATCATTCTTATTAAAGTACAGTGTATTTCGATACGATTTTTAATGGAACCGATGTTGAAAACTATCCAACAGTTTTAGATTTTGTTACACCATATATCAATCGTCTTTTCTAAAAGCGTTCACATTCTAACGAAGATTTCTCCACCACCGAAATTTAACCCCAAAGTATCTTCAATCTCTTAGTTCCGCGTCTTCGATTCTTCCTTTCTCTTCTCTTCCTCTTCCTCTCTCTCTCTCTCTCTCTCTCTCTCTCTGTCTCTCTCTCTCTCTCTCTCTCTCTCTTTCTTTCAGATCGTGGGATGTAATTAAAACGTTTCGGAAGTTCGACTGGCAGCTAAGGTTCTCCTTTGTTCGAAGAGTAACTTGCAGTTGCGAGTTTGTGCTACTCGAGGAATAAGTATAAAGGAAAGAGTGAGACAGAGGGAGAGAGAGAGAGAAAAAGAGAGAGAGAGAGAGACAGTAACGTAAATCGTTAAAGTACCATGGCATTCGGCAAGCTGCTTATTTTCCAGTTAGATTCACTGAAACTCGATTTTGTACTGTCATTTCCCGAGACGTTGGTCCCATTCGGCTCATTGTTGAGATTCTCGACTATGAATCCCAACGTTATGGCGGCCAAACTTCCGGGGCCATTTTTGAATTCATAGAAACCGATATACCATATACCGAAATAAAGACAAATGATTCTACGTGGTTATATCATAATATCAACTTTCTGTTTCCCGTAAAATGATACCGTACGAAGTTATTCATATATCCAGCAAAAAGCTATAATAACATGTGTTTAGTGATACATATTTCCTTTCTCTCGGGATTCTCGAAAATATGATTTTTTAAATTCTTTTTTCTTTTTTTCGTACGTATCGCATTCCAGATGCAATGAAAAAAAAATTAGAAAAATAAAGAAAAGAGAAAAAAAGAAAATAAAAAATTTATTTCTACAAATTATAATATTATTATTTCCTTTTCGTTGGAGAAAATACATTTAATTCTTTGTACTTGCTTTATTAATAATTGATATATCACAGTTAAATAGGAAAGATAAGTGATCTTGAGTAAAGGAGTAACGAGATAACAGTCGGAGAAGTTGCATAATCAAAGGTAGGAGAGAGGAACGACGAAATGCGAAGAGAACTAACTTGGCGCTCTGTTTGTGCAACGTAGCATGAATTTTAGTTTCTCTCTCTCTCTCTTTTCTCTTTCTTTCTCTCTTTTCGCAATTCCGACTCCGTGCCAAAAGAATTACCTTTTGGCACAAAATTTTCGTCTCGATGTCACTCGAAATAACGGCAAGGTGCTCCTACGATCGATCCTGAAGTTATTTATAATGGAAAAAACGAGTTGAAGAGCCGTCTTTGCCAGCAGCCTTGCAGAAAACTCGCTGATGACTGAATTTTCTAGTAAAATCATCCTTCTATGCCGTGCACGTGGACGTTCGTCAGATTAGACGTTGAAGAAGTACCTGAATATTATTCCGATCTCATGCCAAAAAGAGATAAACGAAAAAGTTCGACTCGATCACTTTCAATATTGATACAAATAGATATATTAAATTTGATAAAATTCGAAGTAATTTTTTTTCTCGCTATTTGAAAGAAGACAAAATATAACTTCGATGTTCTATTGATTCTTTTGACACACTCTGTATATTACGATCTTCTTTACGGATATTACTGTGTTACCCATCAAGATGTATTATTCATTGTTCGTAAAAGTTGGAGAACAGATAGGCGGAACAGTAGCAGGAAAAGTGAATCTGATGTTGACTTCGAAACGATATTCAAATTCTTTCTATAATATGTCTATGTCTACTTTTCACGAAGAATTCACAATTTCTTTGTTTCTTTCACGCTTAAAGAACGTCTTTTAAAATGGCACTTTCTTCATTGAAATCATAATATATGTTGTCGAACAAATTCATTCCAAGTTATTTCCGTTAAGGATCTGCAAAAATGTAGATATATTATATTTCGATGAAAAATAAAAAAGAAGAAATGCGAGTTGTTCCGAGAGTTTCTGATTTTGATAGAAAATTATGTACCAAGACAACATACCCAAGAAGAAGAAAAATAGTTTCGTTTGCCAAGCGTAGCTTGAATTTCAACTCTGCTCGTTACATTAAACCCATCTCGAAAGAGAGAGAAAGAGAGAGCAACTGAGTGAGTGAGTGAGAGAGAGAGAGAGAGAGAGAGAGAGAGAGAGAGAGAGAGAGAGAGAGAGAGAGAGAGAGAGAGAGATGAAAAGTAAAGACTAGGCTAGATACTCTATAAAAGAGCTCTCTTTTTTCCGATAGAAGAAGAGAGAGAGAAAAAGAGGGGAAGAGACAGGGAGAGAAAGAGAGAGAGAGAGAGAGAGAGAGAGAAACATCTTTCTTCGAGATTGTTATCTCATTACAAATTACTACTTTCTTATATAGTCCTTAGATATTAAGGACGAAGGAAGCTTGATCGATTAATTGAAATACGAGCGAAACATTTAATCTGATCTCACAAATCGATATTTCGATCATAATGTTCATCTATTTGTGAATTCGAACGAGAGAATTTTCTCACCTGTCGCCAGATCAAAAACTAATTTTCCTCTCGAATTAGATTTCCTAATTTTCTCTACGTTTCTTTTTCTTTTTCTTCTTTTTTATCTTCAATCAAATACAGACTTTTTTGACAGAACGTCAATCACTTGGCAATCAATCAACTCGGAGAAGTTGTTCTTACTCGTCGAAAGAAAATTACAAGAAGAAAAAAGAAAATGGAGAAGAAGATGGAAAGAAAAAAGAGAGAGAGAGAGAGAGACAGACAGACAGAGAGAGAGAGAGAGAGAGAGAGAGAAAGAGAGAGAGAAAGAGAAAGAGGGAGAGAGAAACAAAAAGAAAGAAAGAAATGATCTCCATAATGGTAGACGCAATAATTAAGGAAGGTCGAATTTCCATTTTAGCATTCGAAAGCGCGCAATCTGCTTGCCTTTCATCGATGCTTAATTAAACCAGCACGAGCTGGAAAATCTCTTCATTGTTACCTCGGAAACGAGCGAGGTTGAACTCGTGGGTGGTCGGATGAGTATGCTCGTGTGCGAGAGAAAGATAGAGAAAGGGATGATAGTCCAAGCTAGGTATGCCTCGAGAACGGTAGGATAATACCGAATACAGATAACTGATACTTCGATCACGTGTCACGAATACTAGTCTCTCGATTCGACCGTATCAGAGTATTTGGTATTATCTTACGATCATCGAAAGGGATGGAAAGGGAATGTTACATGGTGGTAGGGGATGAGTCGTCCTACTGTCATAAACTTTCTGACGAAGAAACTTTACTAGGAAGAATGAGAGAGAGAGAGAGAGAGAGAGAGAGAGAGAGAGAGAGAGAGAGAGAGAGAGAGAGAGAGTAGAAAACGAAAGACTAGGTATACTTTTTTATGCAGTAAAAGAAGGTCAACGGATATAGAGGGTGGTCCAATAACTATTACTACGAATACTTTAGAAACTATGAGAATTAGACAAAAACTTTTTTTAATGATCGACAAATACTATAGAAGGGATCACGATAAATTAAAAACAATCTTTAATTCGTAAATTTTTAAAGAGGTTTGATTAAATTACTAATTTGTTTTTTTTTTTTTTTTTTTATTTGTAATCTCTAATAAGATCTTCGACTATCTACTTGTTTCTATCAGATCAAAGTATTATCACGAACATTGATTAGATTTGCATCAGATTAGTTGGCGGAATAAACAGACCGAAGTTTTTACTTACTTATCGGAATAAATTTAAAAAAAAAAAAAAAAGGTTGAATAAGTACTGCAGTGATGTTGTTAAACCTCGATCGTCTATGTATGTATGCACGTATGTACATATCTTCGAGTAAATACTATCGTGACGTAAATACTTTTTTCTAAACGATCTCTCGGCGAGATTTACAAGTATATACGTACTTATATATACATAAAATATATATATATAAAATATATAAAATATATAATACATACACATATATATATCTATACGTGTACACACATATACGCGTAAAGAAAGAAGGATAAAAAAAAAAGAAATAAAAAGGGTAGCTCGTAAATACGTCGAGTAAGCTGAGAGGTATCTACAGGCAACGGAAAATCGAGTCTGACGGGTGCAAAGTTCAAGAGAGGTTCGAATTCTTCGAGTTGGTAGATTGCATTTCTTTTCCTTCTTTTTTTGAGAAAGAAAGAGAGAGAGAGAGAGAGAGAGAGAGAGAGAGAGAGAGAGAGAGAGAGAGAGATACTGAATTAGATAATTAGATGATTGGTTAATTGGTTAATTGAAATTCCAGTTACACTATAATTACGAGTGAAAGAGGAAAGAGTAGAGCAGGTTTATTGCAAGAAAGAGAAGAGAAATTTCACGCAAAGTTCCGGAAGTACGTGGGATAGTTGCCCTTCGCAAAGGTCCAACGAACGTGCCGAGTCGTGGCTTAACTCGATTTACTGGCTCTCGAGTTAGTTAATACACCCTTCTCGATCGCCCGACTGAAGCCGAAATTTATAGCCGAACGGATGGCAGTCACTGTAACCTCGATGGAGGTTTCCTTCCTTCCTTCCTTCCGTCGTTTCTCAACAGATGTTTTGAATCGAAACATGCTATGCGATTCTATGTGGTATACTTGATTCATTGTCATACAAACGTATAACTACGTTTCTTTCGCCTCAGGCATAAATCCCTTTTTGCGTAAACGTAAAAGAGATAAGTTTCGAGTAAGTCACTCTAAACACAAACGAGCTGGCCATTAACGTCGTGGAAACTTTCAAGTTGCGACTTTCGAACTGGATCGGCGGCACTCTTAATGCTTGTCTATCGCTATCTTCCTCTCTCTTAGTCTCTTTCTCTCTCTCTCTCTCTCCTCTTTTTCTTTTAACATCTATCCTATTTCTAAGTCTCTCTCTCTCTCTCCCTCTCTTCCACATATTTTCATGACGTAACTCGATTCTCGTTAAAAGCCGCCCGATATCGTCTCGTTCGCTCGCTTAGTGTTGCCAAGCCAAATGAATTTTCTTAGACGCGGTTGCGCTTTTATCGTAAAACCCTGCTTTCGTCTCCTTCGTTTTTCATCCCGTACATGATTCGTTGCAAACTTTCGAGTAAATATTTGCCTTAATGCGGGATCATCGTGAATTGCTTATAAGATTCATTAAAATATGTATATATGTATGTGTGTGTGTGTGTGTGTGTACGTGTTTGCGTTTGTGTTAATATACGAAAGTTGGAGAAGAAAACTTTTTGAAGAAAAAGAGTTCAATTATCGGACGATTATAATTATTAAAAATCAAATGAAACATTGAATTAAGCCAATTAAAATAATTATGAAATATTTTTAGTCAAATGAAATCAATATGTCAAGAAACGTGTCAGGACGTTTCGAAAATAATTTTCTTTTTTTTCCTTCTGAAATATAATTACAAAGATGGAAAGAAAGAAAACATAGGTACATAAATGGAAAGAAATAAAAAATGCGCGAGCTTTCTGAGATCTTAAAGATCTCGTCTCATAGAAAATGCTTTCGCATGACTTCGATTATGTTCGACTAGAATTTAGACGACGCGAAATTAAGTATTCCAACCGTTTTTCTGAATTCCCTTTGCGTCGTTCGATAACGCTTTTGCGATCTCTTTTGAAAGATACGTGCCGGTGACGGCATCGAGAAATGATTCGATTTCGTCTACTGAGTACATATATATATATATATATATATATATATATATATATATATGCACATATGTATGTATGACATAAGTATATTCTCGATTTCACATATAATAATACTTTTTTCTTTCCATTTTGTTTTATTTGTTATAGCTTTGAAATAAATCTTGAATATTATATAAATATAAACGATGATATTTTTAAACGAAACACGAAATGGGATACCCAGTATAAATTGATCAGATCATAAATACTCATCTTTCTTTTTTAAATATCATTTGCCTTAAAAACAACTAAAAAAGAGAGAGAGAGAGAGAGAGAGAGAGAGAGAGAGAGAGAGAACAAAAATTAAAAAAAAAAAAGCGGTGAAAGTTTCACCACGCAAAAATACGCACGCGTATATTTATCGTCGTGCCACGTCTCTCATACTCGTATTTAATTAAGCCGTTAATTAAGTTCTTTTTATCTTGTGCTTTTCTAAAACAGCGTCACAATGCGTCCTATTGTTGTTCGTGCTATATACAGCTCCTCGCGTTGGCTCCTAATTAGCGACTAAAAATGAATGGCAACATCGATGAATCGGAAAAAATGCACAATGTTGATCATCACCGATACCTCCGAAGAAATCCCCTCTGATTTGTCACGAAGTTCGTCATTCATTTTTCACGAATCAATGTGAAAAGTTTTTCACTTTCCCTCCATTACTCTCGTTTATCGATTTGCATATTTATGATTCTTCGTAAATTCCATCACTTATTCATACATTATTGTTAATTATTAATTTCGTTATAAATAATTTAATGTTCATTATAAATAACAGATATAAATCAAATTTACATACTATACCCGACTAAATTAAATGTTTACGAAGCCGTTAATTAAAAGACGAAATCAGAAACAGCGATCGACCAAAACGACACGACTCGACTACCTTTTATTTCCCAATCGAACGAATCCTAAGAGCTTTTAATAAATTCAAATACGTAGAAGTAAACAATATTTGTTCTCGATTGGAAAGAAAATAGCTTGGCAAGCGCCTAATACATTAACGAAACCATTAATATAACAATGCTTTTTCATCAAAAGCTGAACAGTTTATATTTTAGTTGATTATTCAACCCTTTCGTCCTGTCTATGCCATTATGAATGTTTCTTCGTATCTATTGTTCTCTTAAAAATACCGTTAGCCAATTAAAATACAGTTTAGCCGCAAATCGATAGTTGAATCGATTTCATAGAACGATAGAATTGTGGATTTCATTCTCACGCATGTACGAATTTAATCGTTGAAACTTCTATCTTCCTTGATTCATGTATGCCGATGTATGTATGTATCCATTAATTCACGAAAATTATTAAATCAATAACGAAAAAATGAAAAGGGACTCAACCCAGGAAGAAATCGAACGTTCGTATAAACCGAGCGAGTAGTTTGGCGAATTGCAAATGCGATTTTGAAACTGTGAGAGAAACAGCAGAGTGTAATAAATTAATTAATCCTTACGCTTTTGAATTCATCGAAAATTCTCGTGGCACCGTGGTGAAAGTTTACGAACGTTAAAACACGAAATTGATAAAAACGATGAAAGGGATGGTTTATACGAAAAATGATATACACGCGCTATATATGCTCAAAAATCTAGCCACAAATCTCACGAGTGCATGCCTCTTCGTTGAACATTTCCAAAATGAGAAACGAAAGGGGGCGCGTGTTATTGACATATTTGAAATGCCTGTAGACTGCCCTTAATCCTTTTACAATTCACAACAATAACCATTTCAATATCGCGTTTCTTGGCGTTGCTCGACCACGAGTAATAATGCATCGAATGGAAAGAGATAATGTATTTATAATCGGCATACATTTTGCAACGGAAGTTACGAATGTTACTGACAGTGGTTTCAGATACTTCAGATACTTGCGAAATTGCCGCTTTGTGTTATTAAAATGGTCGCCCACGAACGACGTGACTAATCAAACGAGTATCGACATAAACTTGATCGTAAGAGAAAGAGACGAAAGATAGTCTCGACGGAGGAACTTTTGCGTCACGTTTCAAAAATATTCGATTTCGTATAATTATGTATATTATGTTCGAATATTCGCTGCGATGCGATGTTTCGATATTTATTTTACAAAGATATCTCTGGGGAAATAATTATATTCTCTTTAGTTATATTCTACCTGTTATCGTTAACATCATCTATCTGTCTCAAATTAATCGAACGTATCTCCTCTGAAAATATCTCTTTACGATTTTCCGAAAAATTCATGCTATTCTTTCGTTAGTCTAATTTGAAGATAATCAAAGATTAAAATGGTCAAAGGAAGGTTAGAAGAAACGAAGGAAAAAAGAGGACGAGCCAGTCGGATAAAGAGTTCAACCAAGTGAAGTAGGAAAAGCGAAAACTGGTTGTACGGTAAAAAGAGAAAAAAAAACGAATCCTGATGCTGACTTCTCTCTCATAATGCTACATAGAACAGTTAGGGTTGAACGTAGGTAGAAGTGCTCTACCTACTCTCTCGACATGCTCTACTCTCTTCTAGTACCTCAGTCCACTGAGGAAGGAGTTACATCGTGCTGAGAATTTCGTTTTTGCGATCGCGTTTTCTCGTAGAGACGGCAGTAACGCGTCGTTCGCCTAATATCCCTCGGATATTCACTTCGGAAACGTCGTCACTCCGTATACTTTTCTCTACCCTTATTCGTCTCAGAGATGGTTCCTCCTCGTTTATTTAATCGATTCGTTTAATCGTGCGTATAATCGTACGATTCTCAAAGGAACCTGCCTTTGAGTGTTTTGTCTTTCTAGTACGTCAAGCGTTAGACGTAGAACGATGTATTAGATCTCCTCGTTTCATCGATTAAAACAATGACAATGGTCGTGAGAGCATGCTCGACGTTGTTTATAAAGCGATAATCGATGATGCTTCGTTCTGCGTTTAGATCCTAGCGCTCCTAGACCGTTATGTTCCTTTCTTATTATTAAATCTTTCTATGTAACCACGTAATTTCTCAGTAGGTTGCCCTTTCCATTAGATATTCGCGGTAATATCGAATACCTTTTGGGTCAAACGACAAAAACTTCAAGAATTTTCTTTCATCTAGAAACACGATGACATTGCCGAACGAACGAACCGAAAGTTCAACCACTTTTCAGGAGGTATCTAATCTTTTTTGAGCATGTACATACCTACACATATATACATACCTACATATATGTAATATGCTTATTTTATCGTTTCGACGAAAATTGAAAGTAATTTAGTTGAAAGTAAACTGGATTTATGTAAAATACGGAAAAATGGCATCTCGATTATATTCCTCTTCCTTTCATCGATCGTGATCGCTTCTTTTCTACTTTAGTTAGTGGACGAAATAAATAAAAAAAAAAAGAAATATCTTCTACGATCTGTCGATAAAAATGAATGCCGAAAAAGAAAGAATTCGCTCTTCGAATGAGAAATTTTCATGAAGTTTTAACGTCTTGCAAATGTACCTTGAAACATTGAAGAATTTTATCGGTAAAATAGCAATTGTCAGTGATTTAATGAAAACTCGAACGTTTTCTTCGATCCTTTTTCAACAGCGCATTTTTAAATGACATAATTTTGAATCTAACGATGGTATTCTCTCACGAATAATTTCACGAATTCGTGAGAAAGAAATTGTGAAAGAAAACGAGAGAGAGAAAAGATGCAAAGGGAGCTCATATTTTTGAGTTATTAATGTACACTCTCGTCATATTTACGGTGGAAACACTTCGATTCTTATTTTATCTTCGATCGATACGGAAATGCATATAACAGAGCTATCGGAAATGCGTACGATGTTTTCTCGAATATCTTCTCGATTTACATCAGTAAAAATATAGCCACTTCCAGAGTCAAACGCATCTACATCATTTTATTTAACCCCGAACTCTATCTTTCTGTACAAAAGAAAAAAAACAAAGAACAGAAAAAAGAAAGAAAAAAAAAGGAGAGAGCAAGAAAAGAAAAGAGAAAAGAAAATGAAAAAGAAAAAAAAAATGTAGCTTCGTATTGTCCGCTTCAATTCAAAATAAAAGAAATACAAATTTCTTTCTTGGAAACTAAATAAATTAGAGGGACGCACTTTCAACAAATTATACGGCCACCGACGAGAGACCCATTCGTATTTTCACGCGAAAGCTAACTTTCTGAAACGTCTCTCTCAAAGAAAATTACACTTTTTTCTCCTTATAATTTGTAATCTCTTTTCTTTTTTCTTCTCTCTTTTCTTTTTTCTTTTATTAAGTTTTTCTTCTTTCCCTTTTTTCCTCTTCTTCCTTTTCATTTTCATTTTCATTTTTATTTTTATTTTTATTTCTATTTCTTAATTCAACGATAAGGAATTTACTTATGCGCTTATCTTCGTCTGTAAATAATCTTGAAACGTTATTCTGTTAGTAAATTTATACGTTTATTATATTTATATCCTTCTTAATAATAATAATAATAATAATAATAATAATAATAATAATAATAAAAATAATAAAAATAATAATTGCATAAAATAATAAGTAGAAGCGCGTAGCAAACTCGTATACTTTGTTTTTCAATAAAATTCTACATTTTGCGCTTTCCTCTTTCTTGAACTTATCCAACGGAGTGTAAACGAAAACGAGCTTCGTCAGAATGCATCGTTTCTAAATCATGAGAGCAACATTAACTTAACAAAGCAATTCGTTTCATGAACCGCAACGAAAGCCTGCAATAAATTCGCTCTATTTACGCAAGCTGCTGTTACGGTACGAAAGCTAACTCGTAGAGCCATTGTTATAAAATGCCGAAAGACTAGGTGTGAAGGACAATTTTCTCCGACGAAAAGCGCTGCTCTTCTCGTATTGCTCTATTACCAACCCTTGCAATACGTACACATGTACGCGCGTGTACATACGTACACACATATATACACACAATGTACCAGAAACCCGAAAACTTCTTACTACGAACCGCTCGTTATTTCGTAAAAAGAGAAAAAGTAACATTCAAATGTTATGGCGTGCTCTATATAGCGGCCGACAAAACTTTGTTAACTTTCAAAACATTTTGCTATTCATAAAATGTTGGGAGACAACAGAGGAAAAACAGAAAATAAAAAAAGAAATATAGCAATAAAATTTGAAGAATCCATCGGCTAGAAAAGAACCAAGTTTTTGAAATGAGATGCTTTAGTTAGCCATACTTTTTCTTGCAATTTTTCATTTTATTATTTATAATGATTCCGATTGATAATATATTCTCTCTCTTGTTTTCTTTCTCGTTGCAAGAGAGCAATACGTTCGCAGAATTAACAACCGAATAGAAAATAATTTCTAAAATAAACGTAGATCTATCTACATTTATAAATGCGTTTGTTCTCCGTAATTATAATTATTCTCTTTTCGTTTCTTCTTTTTCTTTTTAATATAAACATTATAATTGTTTTGTTTATCTATTATATGTTATTAATAAAATCGACTAAAATTACACGCAAGATGTTTGTTTTATTTTTAATAATTTAATACTCTGATCATATGACGAACATCAAAAAAAGAGATCGTAATGAATAAAAAAGTCAAAGAATTATTTTTCTTAAAATTTTTCGCGCGAACTTTCCTTTAAAAAGCTTTGATAAGACGCTTCACGATTGCTACAATCTGACAAGAAGTTCTTTTTTTTATCAAAAACATAACATCGATTTTCCGTGATAACTTCCGAACGACGTGCGAACCATATGAAATTCGAATCGTTTCGTGTAAATCTCTTCTATGCGTCAAATTTACATGACGCACGAGCACTGTGATATCGTGGAACGTTCATTAAATTTATCGAATCGAACGATCGAAAGGTTCGTTCGAAATCAAAAAATAGAGCGAGTCACCAAAATATTCGAATACTTCTTCAAATTGAATAACTTTTTTTTATGTTCTGAAAATGTTTGAAATTTTTGAATAGATAAAGAGAAATTTGTGTACTGTGCGAAGTATTCGAAGAATGGCAAAGAAACGACTTCTTGTTGCAGCAGGCACGTGAGGAAAACAAATAAAACAAATTTAAAAAATAGAGAAAACAACACTATTTAACATCTTTGCAATTTTAAAAAAGTCATTCAATTATTCGTTTAATTGAATAGATAAATCATTAAACAACTATATGTAAATCTCGTTACCGTGTTACATTAAAATGGTAAAATTAGAACGATTCAATGATAATCCCATTGTGAACATAATAATTAAGTTAGTATGCAATGCGATAAAAAACAAGATGAAAAATATGAAAACGTGTAAAAAAGCTTTATAATGAACGAACAATATTTGAACAAAACGTGGTGTTACGTCCACCTCGTTGTTTACTCGTAGAGCATCGTAAAAGGCGTAGAGTATATGCAGAGTAGTACGTACAATACGTAGGTACGTACATGCAATTACGAAAAAAAAAAAAAAAAAACAAACAAAAATAAAAAATTAACATAGCGGCTGCGCCTAGCGTTACAGAAATTTTCTATTGTTTCCATCACGTATGAATTATCGATAAAAGAAAAACAATAGGATTCACGTGAATTATTTCATTTCAAAAATGTCGATGAGCGTAAAAGGCGAATGCAGCAAAAGCGATTATGTCTATTTCTCGAATTTGTAAGTCGATCGAGTATATTTCGAGAATAAAAGAAAAAAGAAAAAAGGGAAGAAAAAAAAAGAAAACCTACAATCCGATAGAAAGAGTGGTTTTGTTTGTACGAATAACGTAAGGCGAATGTTAAGAAGTCATTGTAAACGATTCGAAAGAAAAGGCACCTCGCGTAGTTTTAAAAAGAAAGTTCGAAAGGACAAAAAGGACGTCTGACCTTCGTTAATTCTTCGCAACTTGTCCTAACAAGGACGTGTGAACCACTCGAGTTTAACTTCGTGCCGAGAGTTTAACCTGTTGCCGGTGACTCCATTAATAATTGGTTTTTATAAACAATAAAAATCGATCTCAATAGAATGGAAAGTACTCGTTAACGTTTATATTAATCGCTTCGATGGGTCTAATGCGAATGTAATTGGTCAAGTTGAAAGTCACAAAACGATTTCAGCTCTTTTTGATTTCTTTCTTTCTTTCCTTCTTTCTTTCTTTCTTTCTTTCTTTCTTTCTTTCTTTCTTTCTTTTTGTTTGTTTGTTTGTTTTTGCTTTTTTATTTAGCAAAACGATCTGGATTATTCCACATGACGGGAATACAGAGATATGTACGTAACTAGAATTAACCTGGCAACGGAAACGCTCATACACTATATATTTACACTATATGCATTTGTTTCACCATTCCTACATATTTTTTGGTTTAATTTACCATTGGTTAACATGCCGGCAGGCACGTAAAACCATTCCGAAACGTATCGATTATTCTACACGATTTAATTGGCGAGAATTAGATCGTACAATTTTAACGAACGCTCGTTACGCTCTTTTGCTTTGTCAGAGAATAAACTCACCAACTTCAGCCAAAGATTCGTGATGAGCAGTTGATTCTTCTCGTCCTGTAACACAAAAAAAAAATATTTCTTAATTAGAGCGTCGAAAGGTATAGGAGTTCTATTTATATATACGTATAATTATTCATAACATCAATAAATGCATCAATTATCAAACGAGATTCGATAAGATAGTAAAAGCGTTAAAAGCACTGTATTTATTAAATAATAACAATGCATACGTTATTCGCGTTTTTCAAGAGCGAATAGAATTGTTAATTTTAGTTAGATAAAGCGCTCCATTTAACGTGCTAACTATTACGTTGTGAAGCAGTAATGTTTTTTTTTTTTTGCAACGAAACTTTATAATTAATACGCATAACGATTCCGACAGTTCAAAAAGTGCAAAAGTGCTTACAATGCAATTTATACACGTAACATACAACAGATATGTATATTCAAAAAGATTAAAATCTTTTTTATACAACGAGACATTACTTCCTCTCTTATTAATTAAGTAAATGAATTTATCTAACAACGTGACAAAACATTTTCAACGATTAAATGATTTACGATCATTTTTATTTAACACTATCGTGGAATATGATACGTAATTACATGTTAAAATGTTGCTTGTCTTGCATGAATCTTTCTACTTATTACTAAGTATATATATATATATATATATATATATATATATATATATATATAAATTTCATTTTATTCATGGAAAAATATCATATATTAGCAAGCTTTTTCCTCGATACCGTACTCTTTCAAAACTTATGTTGATATCCATTAAGGGGTCGCATCTGTGTTCGATTCTAATATTAAAGTAAATATATATATATCGATGGATATACAATACTACTCTTTGCTTGTCTCAAAACATCCATACGTTTAAACTTTATCAACGAAGAAAACATAATAAGAACGCATGGATTATTTTTATTAAAGGATGATTGCGAATTGATAATAATTTCTTCAAAATGTTGTAAGGACAAAAAAAGAAAAAAGAACAAAAAAAAAATACGAAAATGAATTAAAAACGAATATAAAATATAGAATTTACAAATTTCATTCAATCAAAGAAGGGAGAAAGCAAAAAAGAAAGAGAGAGAGAGACAGAGAGAGAGAGAGAGAGAGAAAACGTGCATGGGTAGCTCGTTAAATCTCTCTCCTTTCAACGAATTCACTGAATGTACGTTGACCTACATAAATTCCTGAAGAAGATCTCGAAAAGAGTGACTAAATCGTACTGAGGATAATTCGCCGAGGAAAAAAACTAGCTATAATAAATCTAAGCTAAGATAATCGAAAAAAAACACGCGTTATTTATTAAAAAAATATACAAAGTGATGTTTATCGTATTTTAACTTTTTCAAAATATATATACATACATACATACAATATGTATTTCTATATTCCCGTTACACAATTATCACCGTTCGATTTGCAACGAATATTTTTTTCATGCTAACAAATATGCGACTAAACGCGTTCGATATTTTCCAGAGAAGATGCATCTGTCATATACCTATGTATCGTTTGATATATAGAAAATAGCATTTTACATAAGGAATATCATATCCTATAAAACCGTCTTTTCTGAAAGCGTGGGTAAGAGGATTCTATCTTCTTTCTTCGTCTCTCTTATATCTCTCTAAGAAATGTCTGTAATTTAAGGGGAAGGAATAAAATGAACCTCTCATTGTTCTATCTCTCTTTCTCTCTATCTTTTTTACTTTTGGCACATATACGTTCTTCCATCCTCCGTTTAGAAATCCTTTGCGCCGAAATATTGCCAACCCTTGTCACGTATAGCAATAGATTCTCTACTCTCTTTCTCTCTCTTTCTCTCTCTTCTTTTTCTTCTTCTTTTGCTTTGCTCAATAACGCTCTCATCATGATTACAACTATGTTTCGCATATATGACCGGTAGATCCTTGGCAAATATAGGTAAATACATATGTTGTCGACATTTGCGAGCAAACTCGAAATATACGTTTAAATTGAACGATCTCTCTGCTACATGTTTCTTACATATCTTACATATGGATACGGCTATCTTATATACATACATATATATGTATATAGCTACGTCTATCTGTTTGTGTACTTACGTGACTACATGCGTACGTACGTATGCTCCTTTCCCGTGCATTGCCTACTATCATCAAAATAAGTTCGTTTTCTCAATAATAAAATCGAACGAATACAAGTTTCACGTGATACCGATCAAATCATACTTTTCTTTTATCATAGTCTCTTATATTCAATGATCCTCGTGAATTTCATATACATATGTACATTCGTACGTACGTACGTACGTATTCCACTCGAAGATACTTTTTAAAGATGAAAAATTCATATGCGCAGTTTTGAGAAAGGAAAAATGAAAAAAAAAAAAAAACGAAGAAAAAAAAAGGTAAAGAAAATACAGCTTCTTTTATTCGTTTGTAACACTACTCTAAGGTAAACTACTCCTCGGCAGTGTGAGAGAGAAAATCACTTTAAATAATTCGGCAATTTGCATTGCTGATTTCCTTTTTTCTTTTTACTTTTTTTTTCTTTTCTTCTTTTTTCTCTTTCCTTTTTCAACAAACATACTCGTATTTCAAACTCGCACTTAAACATTCCGTGCACGTCGCAGAAAAGAGAAATTCCTGGAATGGAAATGCTCTTATCGAAGTTTAAGCGAGCGACAAGCAAATCACGAGTTACAGTTTACTCGTAATTCGTAGTGGAATATAATTTACTTCGTGTTTACCGATTTGCGGTAAACGCTTAACAGTCCTAACTTCTAACATTATCGCAAACAATGAAATAGAGAATTGATTTTAAAAGAGCGTACAACGTTGAAATTTCTTTGTTAATTATGTAAACGAAAACAACGTTGTAAAGAATTTTGTCATTACTTACTTTTACATTAATAGTTAAAAGAGATCACTTCGTTTTAAATCGTTTTAAAGACAATTGTTATAATTTCTTAATTTCTCGATAGGACGAATCAAAGTAAAGTGGGAAAAAAAAAGGATGACGAAGCAAGGAAAGTTACAACGCTCATGCTACGTCTTGAATCTCGTTACCTGTATTCATCAAGAGTGGCTGCAATTACTAACAAGGTCGAGGCAATTAATAAATTGCAATAAGCTAGTTCGTCGTCGTCGTCGTCGTCGTCCTCGTCGACGTTGTTTACATTATTGAGAACGATGGTATCTCTCTTCTGGCCAATAAACGAGTCTCAATTATAAAAAGAAAATCTACAGGGGCTCATTAATAACGATGAAAAGACTAGGTTTGTGACGAAGGTCGTCGTCGCTAAAACAATCGTATCTCACGATCTTCGATTGAATCCAAAAGGGTTCGATCGATACCCATTCAAGGACGAAGTTCATTGCGTATTAACGTAGCCTTTGATGTTGTTCGATCGACGATAACGATATTAAATCTATCTTTATACAATGGTCAAACAATTTTTTGTTGCTTCGAATAATTAAAAACGATCATTTGATAAACGCAAAAATAAAAATTGATCGATATAAAATACGTGATCTATAATATTTAAAAGATAGACTTACCTAATATAATACGTAGAATCCAACTGGTAACTACGATTTACGTCCGAATACTACGCCTAACAACGGTCGACTGAGTCGACCTTCTCTATTCCTATACGCCCGAAACATTATTCATATAAACAAATACGGACGACGTGTCTCATACGTACGCATGTACTTACATATTTATGTATTGTATATACCCCGCAAATTTAATTGTTGACATACACATCGTTGACCTTTTGTTTCATACGAAATATCAAACCACATTGTGTTCCGTTTATTAAGTTATTTTAGAAAAGTAAATTTATACGCATATAAAATTTAACGATACGATATCTTTTTAAGATAATTAATTTACTCGTATATAATCGTTTAGTATTTCGTTACAACAAGAACGTTAAATCCGCAAGAAACGATTATTACTCTATCATTATACGTCACAGATATCTACAAACGTTACAAAAATTTCATATACGATTAATAACATCATATTTGATATACGATCGTAACTTATAAAATGAGTAATGATCGTTTATAAAACATTTTCCTTGAATTTATTTTATATTAACAGAAATTATTGCGTTCTCCAAAAAGTACATGATCGCTTAGATGATTTCAAGAATATGTACCGAGAGTCCGTCGTGTCATTTTGGCGTACGATGTAAGCTTGTCTTAAGCCGAAGCTTAAACCTGAGCTTAAAGTTAACTCGGTTACGCGAGTGTTTGGTCAACATCGGTCTGCTCCGCCCTCAAGCTTTTAGCTTCGCTCTTCAAAGCGTATCGAAACGGACATATCCACTTAGTTTAGAGCTGATCAACCAGAGAAACTAACCGATCGTATTTCGATTTTATTTCCTCATAATCGTTACCTCAGAAATAATAGTCTCGAATTTCGTTATTGTCCTTTTACTTTTCATTTTTCTTTTTTCCAAAAATAAGTCCATCTCTAATCCAGAACCATCTCTAATCCTTCGTTATCCTTCACATTCCCATCCACCTTCTTTCTCTCTTTATTTCGCTTGCTCACTCTCAGCGAGATAAACTGTTTTTCGATAATTGAATCTTATCATTTACTCCTTTCCTCGATCTCAGACTCAAAGAATACTTGGTCGAATTCGTTCCAAAGGTCGAGGTTAAGCCAAACCAACAGCATTCACCATCCACGTTATCTTTCCTTCGCATAATTCAACATCTCATTAGAAGTTTTCATTAGTACGCCTTTGGGATGAGTTAACTAATGCGTCACGGTTGCCAGATCGCGTCTTCTTCTTGTTCGCGTAAAAGTAATAACGATGGGCATGGAGGCAATCTTGCTAACTGTTCCTTCGACTTTCTCTATTTACCATAGCAAAGTCATGATAATCTTTTTCGTAAAACTGGTAGGTAGTACAAGAACGAATATTAGGTCACAGTTTACGACTACAAAATCATAATTCATATTATACCTACGGTATCCCTTTTATCAGACTAATTGAATTACTTCATCCCTTTGCACAAAATGTGCATTTCGCTGAATTTGCTCTCACCTTGAAAGCCCGAGAGAAAATTGGTGCCGGTAGGCGAAATGTCCAGTTCTCGGTACGATGCAGTAAAAGGTATTTACTATAATCTTGGAGTAAATCGTCCTCCGTAACTCCGTTATCAGAGATTTTATGAAATCAAAGCGGTAGCCGGTCTATTCGTGTTACGGTAAACCGAACATCCACCGCGAACCATCCGACCTATTTCAATCGCTGGCCACAGCTCTGGCTATAGTCGCGAGAGAACCATCCTATCTTCACTTGACACGTGTCTGTACTTCCATAATACAGATTACACCGATACCGCACTCAAGGTAGAATCCAACGATGTTGAGCACTTGGCTAAGAGTCAAAGGATCGGATAACGTTCGAGCGATAGATACGCGATATAAAACAGTTTCAAAAAATACTATTCGCTGTCGCTAGTTTTTATATTTGTTAAAAGTTTCTTTCAAATAATTCTTTATATCGATCCAAGTTTTATAAATAATCTCTTATCTCTAAAAAAGAAAGTTTTCGTCGTTCTTTGAAAATAAAGCTAATCAACTCCCATAGATATGAAAAAGAGAGAGAGAAAGAGAGAGAGAGAGAGAGAAATAGAAAGACAGAGACAAAGAATGCATATATGCACGAGATTAAATAGCGCTTTTAGACTGCACCGAGACTATTATTTCTAAAGCTAATCCTTTCGGCGGATAATGGCTAACGGCTAACTTCGAAAGCGCTTAATTAAGATTACTTTAGTTAGGTCGGAACGACAAACAGGCATATACCCAATGCCATTATGGGGAACGTTGTTCAGAGTTTCACGATGCCTTCGAAACAACGAAAACTCTACGTACTCACGTACCTGACTATGGTCCAGTTTGCTGCTTTGAAATAATTTAGTAAAAGAGAGAGAGAGGGAGAGAGAGAGAGAGAGAGAGAGAGAGGGAGAGAAACAAGATGAAAATGAAGAAAAGTGGAAAGCGACTCTACGGGGATTCCTCATAATTTCCAAATCAATGGGTACTGCTCGGCACAGTGAATCCGCAAGACGACTTTCCAAGGAATTTGCGACTCGAATCCCAGTGTAAGTCCCACGGGAACATGAATCGCAGATTCAATCCCTACCACCTTCGACCAACGTGTCTTCCCGTTATTCCAGTTATAGGTATTCTCTACCTTACACTGCACTCCAAAAGGGTATAGCTTCTATAAGGAAGTCGTCTCGGAGGACGTCTCTTTACTGCATACCATGCAGTTTTCGAGAGCACTTCCTTTTTCCTTGGGAACTACAAAAATAGAACTAGAATAAAAATTTGTTACGATGGAGGTCGGTGTCGTTGTATTGTATATACATAGATATAACACGGATCTCGGTTGCAATGACGGAGTACTTCCAACTCTCTCTCGTTTTATGAGAAAACTTTATTCCAAAAAGATACTCTTTTTACATCGTAAATCGTCGTGTTTTTGTTTGTATTTATAATAAATGTTTATTTTCTGTTAGGTCATTTATTATTCATCATTTTTTGTTTGTTTGTTTATTTTAAATCGATTTTCCTACGTTAATCTACCCGTTTAATATTCTTTATTAATTCTTCTTTTTTTAAGAGAAAAATATAAGACGTCGTTGGATCGTAAAATGTTATCGTTAGATTCAACACGGACAGATCATATATTATTATGGATAACTCTAACTTTCGTAAAAATAAATTTTATTACATTTATCGATCAAAGGCCGGAATTTACTGTTTGCCGAATTAACAAGAAGGGAAATACAAGAGACCAGTACGGTATGCATACATGAGTACATATATCGAACAGCTGAGTAATGCCGTAACATGTTATAGTCATTTGGAGAATGCCGTGACGTTGCGTGACCAATTTGCGTGTTCAGTTACGACGTTGGCAGTATCGAAGGGTCAACCG
Organism: Vespula pensylvanica; assembly: GCF_014466175.1. Lineage (NCBI taxonomy): Eukaryota > Metazoa > Arthropoda > Insecta > Hymenoptera > Vespidae > Vespula > Vespula pensylvanica. The sequence continues at coordinate 6,259,126 of NC_057692.1, read as the reverse complement.
ATCAACGTTGTACTCATGGAAAATGTCACGAGCCTGCGGTTAGAATGGATAATTCTCGTAAACTGATCGAATTTCGAAACCCATCGATTACCTTGTTAATCATTATTTTTATACTTAACACCTTGACAGCCATTATCGAAATTAGTATTAAGTACAATGATCGATATAAATATGAACGATTATCGCATTTGATTATTTGAACATATTACTTTTTATGATTACAAATTAATATATCGTCCTCATTGAAATTCAATTATCGATAAAAATCAAAAATCATGGTAATAACGTTCGTTATTGCAACGTTATTTACGTATCTGTAATAGATCTCTATCGTAACGTTTTAAAATTTCATCGTGTTGTAAAAATAATCGTTTCTCGAAGTACATGATTTCGTATAAAGATGAAAGTTCGCCGTTTAATTTGGGTCGATCGACGTCTCAAAATTTCTTCTTCTCCTTTTTCTTCCAACTTTTCCTCTAATAGGTAACTAGGTATAAAAATTACCTAATAGAGGTGAAGCTTGAAAGTACAGAGGCCTCCTTGTCCTTCGAAGGTGCATTTTAAGCTGTTAGAAGAGGCAAAGACAATTTCAAGTACTTTAGCAGAGATGTCAGGTTTTAAAAACTTCACTTTGAGTTTAAACCGTTAAGTTCACGATGCTTTTAAGCCCTCGCACTAGTTTCGCTAGTTATATTCTGTTCGTTTTCGTATTTGCCGATGACACGAGTAAGCAATCTCATCGACGTTAATTTATTTCAATTCAATTCAGGAAATGAAAAATGAATCGAAAGTGGCAACAAAACTTTGGGAATGTAAATATACTATTGTAGGATTTCAAGACGAACAACAAATAAATGTTATAAACCATCCAACGCAGACTGTCAAAATGAGAACTCCCGAACGCTATGATTAAAAAAGTTACTCTCTAGTCTCGTTCTAACGAGTGAATATTTCCAACCAGGAAGGAAAAGTTGTAAAGAGCGTAATTTACGTGCGGATTTAAAACTAGAATCGTTTGATCGTTAGAAGTGTTATCAAGTTCGTCGTACTTGGATAGTATTATCTTTACTCGCAAAACGCATCCTAACTCAAAGGACTTTGAAAACGAAGTATAGCCTTGAGTTTCATCTTCGTGAGAAAATACGCACACCGATTGTCAGATACGCCGAAGGCAACGATGGAACCATTAATTTCAAACTAAGAAAAGAACTCGTTATAACTTATTTCTACTTTCTCGATTTTCTTTCCTATCTACGTAAATAAAAGATTTTGTTATAAAAGGGGGAACGTCGCGTCGCCGTATTCAAAAGACGCCATCAGTATTACACTTTTCTATCTTCAGCCCTTTCCTACCCTTCCCTACTGTGCTATCATGGAACTGGCTGAACTGCAATTCTGCGAAATGCAGTCATTAGCAGCGTACGAATGCATTACCGAGAATGCTCGTGACAAGCGGTTATATCGTGAATCATGGATAGCTACGAGGTGAATTGCTACGTGCATTGTTAATGACTATGTAACTAATCGAAAAGTCAAACCGTTAAAGCATCATCAACGTGTCTATTTAACTATCTATCTACGTATCATGTTTACACGAGCTCGTACTTACCACGTTGAACGAGTGAACGTTCAAAAATTCATTTCTATTTCATTTTATTTTATTTTATTTTATTCTTTTTTTTTATTTCATTTCATTTTATTTTTCTTTCTTTTTTTTCTTCCTCTCCTTTCATCATTATTCTCTTCGCACTAATAAACCTCGCGCGAATGAGATAACCGACTTATGTGTTTTATGTATCTTTATGTACGTTTGTACATGTGTACCTTTATATATGCAGAAAAAACAAACGTGATATCTATTCTCAAGACGAATTTAAATACGAATTCAATGCTATCGCTTATTCATCGTTTTTGGGTTAATGATGTCGACTACATTAACCGATACAATAATATTAACGAAAAACTTATTCCTCGAATGTTCTCGTAAAAAGAATACGAGAGAGATTTAAAGAATCGATAAGGAAGACATATTTCAGTTTCAGATTTCTTTCAACGAAACTATATTCTATAGGAATTCTTTCAAGAAATGTTGGATATTAATCCAATGTTTCTTTGAGCATCCCATAAAAAGTTTTACTTTGACTTCACGCGACCCCTTCCTTTTTTCTTTGCAAAAGAACAAATGATCCTTATATGACAGGTCGTGTCTGATCGTCGTCACACATGACACGAAACAAACTACTTTCGCATTTTATCGAGAAACGTCAAACAAGGTCGAGAAGATCGACGAAAGTATAGAGAATGGAGCTCCTTAGAACGTATCGAAAACATTTCTCAAACTCGAACGAATTTCTTTTTGAAATAAATGTTCTCTGATCGATAACAACTTAAATGTTTTGCAACTAAAATTTTTCAGATAATAAATTTCCTTATTGTTCCTTACTTCTACAAAAAGAGAAAAAAATATATATATATTCATATATAAAATTCAATTTCTTTATACCCTTCAATCCGAAACACAATATTTTACACGGATGTTATTTTACACTAAACAGAATTAATTCTAACGATTTCAACTACTTCAACGAACCATGATAATATATAAATAATAGATAAACTTTTATGGTGATACGATATAAATAAAGATGGTCGTACGTGATAGATGTAATGATTTTACACTTATCTACGTGCTAACAATAAGTTCAATGATCTATTCTTTACTTGCACGATAGAACACCATGATTGTCATTTCCAGACGTCTCTAAACTAAACGGGATGCTGAGCTTTGTAACTCTTCAGTCGAGAGCTATTAAAGTCGTCAGGATTATGAGCTGACGAACGACACCACTTTACCTTACTTATTCTCGATTCTTTATTGCAAAGTACTTCCTAGGACGCGTTTTATCGCTAGTCGACCAAGCTACTCGAAGTTGCTTGCTCTATCATCAAGAGAGTACGTAGCAATGAACTGTCAAAGGGAAAGCACAATAGCTTTTGCCACAAGTATTTATCCTACCTTCATCGATTTAATAGGGAAATGTATTTGTTCTTCCATTATTCTCTATATAGACGGGATAATTCAAAGTGTTAAGTATAAACCTCTGATCAAACAATTTAATCAAAGAATATCGATATTATCTCGATCCTTTTTTTCTTTATCCTTCTCTGAATATATTCATTTATCATTTCGATTCGAATAATTGATGGCATTTAAAGAAGAAAAGAAAAAAAATCGATAAAGCCAATTATAGAATCGTTTCTAATTCCGTTCAAATGAATTGAGAGATTATATCAATGACAGTTATGAATGATAATCGTGATCATTTCTGCAAACTGATTGTGTCCTTTAATAATACTGAAAAACGTACACCTGCTGTTTAGTGTTATTGTTGTTATTTTTTTTTTAAGATTTATTTTTGAAGAAAGTATTTACAGATTCATACTTTTAAGAAATTTTTATCTCGAAATTTTAATGCCTTACCTATCAGATTTTTTAAGTATCGGTCCATATCTTTCGTACGCTCTCTATATATATACACGTTAAATAGGAACACGAACTGTTAATAGTTATACGACTATAAACGGAGGTTACGCTATTAAATTCTGGCGCCGTCTAGTTCCTCTATCGTATCAGTCTACGAAGCTTCTTCAAGATTCTTTCCTTGGCAACGTGGCCAAACAGTATTAACATAAAATCACAAAAAAAGACACTTGGAAGGAAGGTTCACGTGATTACTTCATAATATCGATATCTTGTTAAGTCGATCGCGATAACGAATTTATTTCGAAGTTAAGTACTTACTTACTTGCTGTCTTTTAATAAAATGAAAACAAACATGAAATCGCAGGTTTGCAAGAGTTTAAAATTTGCATGTATAATAAAGAAGACGAAGAAGAAACGAGAATTGTAGCATATGAAAATATGAAAATAAAAGATAATTGTTATCGCACGCAAAGATCTCGATTTAATTCGACAACCATTGGAATCCTTCGAAGACACTTCAACGAAAGATCTTGAGACGCTCTTTACCAAGACAACAACTCGAAGCTCGATCTATTCTCGACAAGAATCTTTCTTTTCGTTAAAATCAAAAATCGAGATCGCATTTTCATAGATCAATCGTTTGTACAATGTCATTAAAATTTTCCTTTGTCAAAAGACAAAGAACAAAAATATGATCCTGATCGACGAGAAAAATGGGTCAGGATTATGAATGATCATAAATCGTGCAATTTCTAAATGACTGTTATTTCCCATGAAAATAGTTCGGTTTCTAATATCGTTCGGCTTTCGGTTCGATAGTTGAATTGCTTTTAGGAGTAACGATAGCATCTTAAATTGTGGTTATCGAAGAGAGCACGACGTTGATTGATATACTCCGGGTTTTGTTAGTTCAGCCAAGTTGGCAATTACGTTTGCCGAAGTTAGTTCAGGGACAGGGGATTCAGGCTACTTGAATTACGAGATCGACGACCTATTAAATCTCGCATCAGGTGTGCTACAACTAAACAAGAACAAGCTTGCACTGGCAACCTAAACATTTCAAGGAAATGTCACACGGTCCAACAAATCATCGTTGTCGGCTTATTCCATTTGTTTATCTTTCCTTTTCACCTAATATATGATCAAACATAAGAATAAATGTTAATTAACGCAGAATGTTCTCTCTTATTCGAAAACTGATTTTCTTCGAATCAATACTATTATTGTATAGAAATACTGTGATAACTTCTATAAATATATATATATATATATTATAAAATATATTAAATACACGGAATTGTCTCTTTCTCTCTCTGTCGATTGTATTTGTCCGTGTTAAAATTTGCACAGTTCTCAACGAACAAAGCTCGACTTTGGATTTAAATCCTTCTTAAAATACGCTCGTACATTCGTACGATAAGAGCTCGATCGTTAAACACAAGTTTTTCTAGCGGAAGATCGTAAGTTCTTGTTACGAATTACCATCCGGTTTTTCGTATCTAATTAAAGCTTACGTTCACGCTTTCGTGAAAACAATCGTATATTTCTCGTCGTATTTTCTCAAATCTTTTCTTTTTCGTGTTTGCGTTTTTTTTCCCTCCTATTTAAATCGCATAACATTATTTCCTTCCTCATTTAATTCCGTAGGAAACATTTTCTTTACATTTTCTAAATGTTATAAATGAATTAAAGTAATATTAAAAAGAAAAAAAGAAAAAAAAAAAAAGAAGAAAAGGAAGAAAAAAAGAGACGATGGTATCTCACTTGAAATCTAACGATCGATCATTCGTAACTTCGTGCCTGTTTCAGTCTTTTAATATATGCGTGAACACGACCGACATTTCATGTATTCAATAAACAGAAAGATCTTTAGCTTTTGTTTTCGAGTGTTTGCCAAGAGGACGTATATGGTATTACTAGGACAATTTCCCTAGGGCGTCGTAAAAGTCGGCGTAATGGCATTGTTCGTTTCGAGGTCATCGCCTTTTATCCTTCGCACCGATGTTTTAAGTAAAATTATGCTACGTGAAATAGCTTAAACGTGCAACAAGTCGAACGAGTAACGATATCCCTCTATAACGTAGTACGCCGCTTTTAAGTAATTATTTTCAGCACAAACGAAGATAATAATCCGATTAATTCGATCGATCAAAAGTGAATGCGTTCTTTCTTTTCTTTTTTATCGAAGATATTGTTTTCGATTTTTTTTTCCCTTTTTATCTTTTCTCAATGTTATGCCACACGAACCTCATGTGATTTACCTAAAACGTAAAATATCTAATCTCGAGAGTACGTTCATCGAATTTCCTTTTTACCACGAATACGTAATATTTTACGGAGATAGCACTTTTGGGTATTCCGGAAGATTAACTTCATGCTCTTAAATCGTCAGAGATACCTTTAAACACGTTCCGTAAACACTATTCTCGGCACAAACGTGGCTGACATTGAAGTACCTAAATGCGGGATAGAGCAAGCATCTTACCTATTATTTTTCTTTATTTATCCGTGCCTTTGCAAAAAAAAGTGATCGATATTTGAAGTGCATCCGATAGTGCATCATCGCTGAGCTTTTTTTCCAATGAGTTTAACGCACGCGTATAAAGGAAATATTTAAAAGCACGACAATAATCGTTAGCGAGTCCCCGTTCCTTTTTTTTTCTTCTTCTTTCTATCTTTTTTTTTTCGTTTTCTCATTTTCTTTTTTCTTTTTTCCTTTCTTTTTATATATGTTAACCGCCAGCAGAACCTATTTTGCATAAAAAACAAGACGAGCGAAGAGAGTAGAAAAAAGTTTTAGTACGTTGGCCAGAAGAACGCTAAAGTATCCACCTACTGTGGATTATTAAAATTTATAAGCAAACATTTATCGCTCTACTACACTAGTTTAAAATTCCTTCGAAGTATGTATGTTCAATGTACACGTAATCGAAACTATTGTGAAGTTTTGTCGAAATATTAACATTTTCTTAGTTTCACATTTTACGTGAATTTTTTATCGTCGAATTCGTATCACGCGTATATTTAAATATTTATAAAATCATCGAATATTAGTTTGGTACCGAAAGTAATAATAAAATTTCAACAATATCTATCATCAATCAAGCCTCCAATTCTTCTTCCTATTTTTCTTCTTCTTCTTCTTCTTCTTCTTCTTCTTCTTCTTCTTCTTCTTCTTCTTGCCGACAGGAAAAGTCACGAAGGTACGCGGTCGAATAAGTTTTACCGAAGTGCAAGGACTGAAGAGTTAAGTGAAACGTGCCCTTATCGTTTGCACGGAATCTCCTTGAAAATCAGCTATGAAATATGCTCAAGTGTCGACGGCACGTGGGGCCTATCGTTCTTTCTTCTTCACTCCTTTTTCCTTCTCTCGGTTACACGATTTAACTACCATTTGCATAACTTTGAAGAAACTCGCAGAAGAAAGCACATTTCTACCAAACGAGCCATCATGGAAGTATCATCGACTTGTAAGGTGTGCTTCACACAATGACTTTGGAAGACATTCGAGAAGAAAAAAAAAAAGAAAAACAAAAAGTTTTAAGTTTAACTGCTCACGCGAAAGTATTTTTTACGAAAGATCAATGAAGATCTATCAAAATTTCAGTCTATCGTTATATATACGATAATTTCTTAACTGTTAAATGTCTACAGATACGATTATAATTTTAAATCGTTTTTATTCGATTTCTATCTCATCTTATATTATTCGAGGACATTCTATATAAATAGTAGACGTCGTCATATTAAAGAATGACGTTCAGGTCGTCATTTCGTCCTTTAAAAGGACAAAAATATTTACGATCGATTCTCTGTCATCCTTAATTAAGCCCAAGAGGAATGGGTCTCACGATTGGAAAAAAAGAACGGAGGCAAAACCAGAAAAAAAAAGTGAAAGAGAAAGACAGAGAGAGAAAGAGAGAAAAAGAGAGAGATAAAGAAAGAAAGAGAGAACTCGAGGCGTTCGCACATTTATTGATCAACGAGCTCGCACGTTACGTTTTGCATTCGGGACGCATGTGTCCTACATATCCGTACTTTGATCAACTCGACAAATTTCTATGTTCCTTGAATTTTTCTTTTTTGACGAAATGTTAATTATCGAATTACCGAAAAAAGAAAGGATTATTATATTATTTTCCACGACCGAGAAAAGATCCCCGACGTTGTACGAATAGACGAATTTTCCATGAATTGTTCCTTTTAACACAAGATGGATCACGATCGTTAGTACAAAAGCCGACGAAGACAATGACTCGAATATTCGAATTATGTGAAACTGAAAAATTACGTTCGTGATGTAAATCTTCCAATTATGTCTAAATTCGAACGATTTTCCTCTATTTCTTTCATAAAAAATTCTGTCTTCTTTTCGGATATACGAATTTGAAACATATATGTACGTAGACCTATTAATACGCATATATGGAGACGCATATGTGGTATGTACGTATAGTAAAGTACATCGTCAGAAGTAGTTACTATCGCTTAGATAAGATCTTTCACCGACAGATTTAGATACTAGAAAACTTTTCGAAGTCTTCCAACTTCTCCGATCGAACGTTAACTTCTATCACGAGTTCCTCCTCTTCGGTCTTAGATAATCGAACTTCTAACGCATGGACTCACGTCAATAAACTTTTCTTAAATAAAAATTGATTTTTTAGATCCGATCATCTAAAACTTTATCCGGTCTCTTGACAAATATTATTTCTACTTTCAAGATCAGCTTATATACCAATTTCGGATATTTCTGACTCTTTTCAACGCGTATTAAAATATTTAAATAATAATAGTTAGAAAACAAACAAACAAAAAAAGAAGCAAGAAACTAAATGACATTGAAATCAAAATACGAAAGAAGTGAACATTTTTTGTATCGTTTTAACTAAGGAAAAACAAAAACATATCATGTGTTTTACATTTTATAAATATTTCGTATTAGAATAACAAAATATTCGAAATTTTGTAATTCATTCACCGAAATAAGTATGTACTTAATTATGAAAACAGTTGAATATAAAACAAGTACGTATCAAATTCGACTGGATCCAGTTCCACCCTTTTAAAGTTCTCGCGAGAGAAGAGAGACAACGAACGAGTCGGCGCATAAATCCGAAAGTGTCGAAAAGCAGAACGCGCGACAGCTGCAAGGTCGTTCGTTGTGATCAACGAGGTTGAAAAGTGGCTAGAGGTGTACCTGCCTGCTGGATAACAAATTTCTTGGAGTCGAAGGCCGAGTCATTTGATTTCTGTTTAAATAGAGTCTCGATAGAGTTTTCTCTCAAAAACACACACATATGTACAATACCTTGTCAAGGAAAAATTTAAAGTCAAATAACTCCTAATTAACGCTTTAAACTCGTATATCACGCTAGTCGTAACAATACAAATTCGCTATAAGACTCTTACGTCATCTCTGAGACGACAACAATAATCATCTTCTATCCTTACATATTTCTCGATCGATTATTCTTACTTATTAGTTCAATAAATATCGTTATACGTTTATAATACGGTCATACAAATAATTATCTTTTCTTCTTACTTACAAATTCGGATGCAGCAACGTTGAAAAGAAAATCGAGTTCAAAGGGATAAATAACAAGAAACAAAAATGTACAGAAATAGACAATAAAATGAAGGCGTTTGAAAGAGACGAACGACCGTCACTCTCGCCTGCCTACTTTCGACTGTTGCCCTTTCTTTCACTTTGTCGACGTCGTCGTCCTCTAACTCTTATCTTTTGTTTATGTCGCTCGCGTCTCTCTCCTTCCCTTGTTTCTCATTCTCCCTCTCTATTCCCGTCTCTATCTCTCTCAATTTGTTATCTCTTTCCTCGTTCATTCTTACAAGAATATAAACAAACAGACAAAAAAAATTCGTGTGTAAGTTAATTGAAAATTCGCGATTTTGACCGATCTTACGTTCGTTCAATTTATTCTTCTTTTTATCTCTTTTCTTCTAAATTTTTCGCGAATAGCGATGAATGATGATGGTGTTCGTGTATGGAACGACGCGCATATGCGCCAGACTCGGGCTGATTACACTGATGAACAGAAAGGGAGAGAAATGAGGCCGTCGAGATGCTGAAACTTGGTTTGCGTGGTCCTCGAGAACGAACCGAAAACAAAAGGTCGCTTCGTCAGCGACGTAATATCCCGTAACGAGGAAGTTGCGCGCACGCGTACAAGAGCGAGCACTTACTTTCGACGATAACGCATCGGTCCCGTGAGTTCACGATGAACTTTTCTAACTAAATGCGGAAGAAAGTTCCGAGAATTGAGAAAGAAGAAAGAAAAGAAAAATTAGCTCCTTCTTTTGGCGTAAGAAAATTTAACATTCTCTCTTCCTTAAGCAATTCGAGTTTGATAACATCTAATCATAATTGTTACACATTATCATACATCTTACTCATTATTATTTACTTATGAATTGTTACATCTATTAATTGTTATATCTAATTGTAATATGTTATTCGTTATTTCTTACAATTGTTATACCTACTAATCGTTATATCTTATATCAGCGATGTTAAAATTACAACTAACTAATTTTTGTCGATCTTTCAATGAAAAATTGTTAATATCACACGTCTTACTTACTTTTGAAATAATAAGAAAATGTTATTACTATTCTTATATATGTCACGATTTTCATTTTTTCTTCGTCTTCTTTATACGTGTAAATCTTAAACTTTTGCATATCTACAATCTCATTTTTGTCTTCATTTTCAAACGATAACAAGTAAGTGAGTACTTAATTTAGAAATAAATTCTTAACGAGATATCGATATTATGAGGTAATCATTTGAATCTTCCTTCTGTATCTTTATCGTGATTTAAATAAGCGAATCAAATGTAGAATTTTACTTTAAGAAAGAAATTGAAAAATATCAATAATTTACATTTACCACTGCTTTGTATCGTAATCGTAATCGTAATCGTTATCGTTATCCTCATCGTCGTCGTCATCGTTAATAATAGAAGCAAATTCAATTTCCATATAAGAATTAAGTCGCGATAAAAAATTAATACCAAAATGAAGTATCACTGGCGTAAAACGTGACGGCACGTAAGCTAACTACCTTCTCAATTTCCAAGTTCTCCGAGATAGTGGAAATAAAGGTCCGTGGGCGTAAGCGGAAAGACAATGGGACGATAAATCAAAAATTTCGTCGAGTTTTCTTCGCGACATCGCTCTCGCGATTCTTACAGCATAATCTGTGAAAGGAAGGAAGGAAGCAAGAAAAGGAAAAGATGAAAAGATAAAAAGATAAAAAGAAAGAAGGAAAAAAATGAAAGAAAGAAAGAAAGAAAGAAAGTAACGACAAGATCTATAAGAAGAGATAATATTTTTCCTTAAACGTATGTAAGATGTAAATAGGTCTAATAGAATTTTTGTTACAACGTTCAAAGCTTCAACAACGTTCGCGTATATAACTTTGTTGATCCCTCTGAATCTAGTTTTCACTCATATCTCTAAAGATTACAGGTACTTGACTTAGCTATAGACTATTTACTTCATCAAACTGCTATCATTTGTACAGTAAATATAATTAGCAGCTTTACCGAGAAACTCATTTTAAAGAGGCATCCAAGCGTACGTAATGTTGGCTTCATCCTGCCATCTTATTACCTACCTTATTTCTCACACGTAATTAGGCCACATATTTAAATTCGGATATTAAAAAATTTCGTCTAACTCGTCCAGAAGATGGATATATAATCGTTGTCGAGATTAAAATTCACAGCATGAATCCACGCAGTTTCGCTGAGATATTGCGGAAATTCATTTGGCAAAGGCTGATCTTGATTTTTAACCGCTACTAATCCTTTGGAGAAATGCCTATACTAAAAAGATAAGAACGACTACGAGAAACACAGATTTTTATATTCCGGATATGCTCCAACGTTAATAATACGTTAGAGAGTGCTTTGAAAATCTCTGAAAGATAATTGAAATCAAAAGATATAAATTCCTGAAGGATATATTAACACTTTGCTCACTTCTTTTTAAACTATAACAACTTGCATTAACTTTATCCCGGTGAAAGAGATTTTCTTTGAAATAATCATGGCCTTTCTATTTATTTCACATTGAAAGGGAGAACGCACCGATTGATTCGTCGATTCAGAATGCTCCTAAGACCTTTCTCTGTTCACGATATACGTAGATAAAAGGAATCGGTGAAGCTGCGAGTTGTAGGTCGATCGTATTTGTATGGCAGGGTAACGTGAATAATATGAAATTCGTTGCGTGACCTCGAAATCGAGATCACGTTTTATATTTCACTACGTATCCGCTATAAATATAAAGTTTTACGATATATTTCTCGATTACTCTCGGTATAAAGAAAAGTACGTAAAATCTACGTATATAATCATAGAAAATTTTTCAAAAATATACATATTTATATTATTATATATATATATATACATGTATATTTTACAACACGAAAATGATAACAAGGAATCATAATACTCTTTTTTATTTCAAAAAAACAAAAAGAACCTTTATCCATGCGAAATGCTTTCAAGCTTATGAAAATTTTCAGAGTCAAAATTTATAGAACGTCGCAATGTTTACGGTAAAGAATGTCGTCGTTCCGAAAGCAACGATGTAAAGCGTTAATGATGAAAAACAGTGAAGTTCAAAACATACTTTCATCGAATGTTGCATCCTACTGCAAGAGCAACAACTTCAACCGACTCAAAATTAAATTGGAGAAAACAACGTTGTCCGTCGCGAAAGAAAAATTACCTGGATCGTGGTCAGAAACATCGAGCATGTAGCACCGTTCCTATGGGATTCGAGAGGCTTATTGAATCTTTCATTGTATCCGTTCTTTCGTACGCGTTTCTACGTAGATAAAGGTACACATACATACATGTATACGTGCTTTCACCGGTTTTCCAGTTACTTTTACGTAACCGTGAGCTCTATGTCGATTACCGAGATTCAATCTTCTTCATTTCTTCAGGCCAATTCCATTGTCCTTTGGATTCTCAAAAAGCTTTTATATATTCGAAAGAGAGAGCAAGAGAAAATTATAGAAGAACAAAAAGAAAAATCAATTAAAATCCGATAAGACGAATACGATTATCAGATGATCAATTTTCACGATGAATTTTCTCTCTAAAATCTCTAAAAAAAAAAAAAAAGATAAAAAGAAATAGGAATTTCTCTTACATTTTATGTGTGAGTATATATATGTATATATGTATCTTTGCACATACGTCGTCTTCAAGTATCGTACAGTATGTGATAAAATATTTCAACCCGGTTGGAAGGCAACACATTTCGTTTGGCGACGCTTAGAAGGTGAAGCAAGTTTGGAATTTGGTGAAGTCTTTGCGAAGTGGGCGCAAAGTATTCGCGAAAATGTCCAGATCCATGAACGAGTATGTGGAGCTGCTGTGGTATGCGGAACATGAGATTGCCGCGTTGCACTTGAGATTTATTTCGCTACTAACGTTGATCTATGCGCATACGATGTCACCGAAAGCGTTGTTCTATATCGGGACCAAAAGTATTGAGAAAATTTATTGAAAACGTTCGAAACGTTTACCTTAAAGGGAATCATCTTTCGAAATTTTCACAGGAAACGATTTTACTAAAAGGATCTACTAAAAAAATATTTCATTAGTTCAATCATATCTAGGGCTCAATGATTTTTCTCCTCTCGGCCAATCGTGTTTCGTAGGTGAACGAAATAAGAAAAGAGAGAGGAGAAAAAAAGAAAGAATTACAAGTCGAAAGGGAGAAGGATACAAAACGATGGGAAAGTCTTCGTATTTTACTTCAACGTAGGTAACGATCGTTCGTGCGCGAAATCGAACGTGCACTCTTTGCCGCTGTATCTTCCATCTTCGTAGGTGAACGAGAGGGAACTGTGGGTGAGAGGAGGAGGAGGAGGAGGAGGAGGAGGAGGAGGAGGATGAGGATGAGGAGGAGGAGGAGGAGGAGGAGGAGATGGAGATGGAGGAGGAGGAAGTTGGTTCTCTCGAGCTTCTCGAATGGCCAGGCTTCTAAAATTATTTACTATTCTAGGAGAACGGTGAGCGTGCGCGAGAATACGCGGACACTCTCAGGAACAGGGTAGAATATTAGAGAAGATATGGCCGAAAGCCAGAAGAATAAATTGTCCATGCACTCGAGGGAATTTATTTTTCGTGGAATATTCCCGATAAATTCTCAATCTCTCTCCGAGACTATTCTCCGGAGAATATCCTTGACTCCTCGAGAGACGCTGCCCGTGATACATACCGTCTGTTTCTGATAAAAGCTCGAGGAAAGCCGTTCTCAACGTCGCCTATCATCGGTGAACGCTGTTTACGTGTTCGCTTATCCTTCTGCCCTTCAAGTTCAATAAACACGCCCGAAAATTGCGACACCTTCGAATATGAATAAAATATTTTCCAAGGTGATCGTAACCTTGTCAATGTTTCCACGAATTCGTCGAGCATATTCTCTTTTAACGAACAAAGGTTAACGAGATAAATAAATAAGCAGGAGAACAAAGCGAATTAAAAGTCTATAAGAAAAATTCATTCATTACATTCACTTGAAATTTCTCTTTCTTTCGAACCTACCGACGTATATTATTTCAATTACAACAATTGCAATGTATTTAGAATAGTCGACTTTTTTCGCACACGCACACACACAAGCACACATCTTTCACTCTTTTCTCTTTCCGCTTCTTTCTTTGGTAAGATTTTTTTTGTTTCCACTTAATTCCTATGCGGTAGGAAAAGAGATTAAAATTGGATCAATTAGAACTTCTTTGATTTATATGCTTATTACGAAACGTAATGTCGTGCAGCTTACGGTCCTAGACTAATGAACGAATGCGCGTATTACCGCGCTTATATCGGCGCTTTCGTATGAAAGGAATTATAATTAATGTCACTCTGATGCGATTTTAATGCCACGTTTATGAACATATATACATATATGTATTTGATATTTACATCAAATACGCGTTCGAAAATGTTACAAATAAAGGATTTCCAAAGAAGAAATTAGATGAAAGTGACGAAAAAAATTGATGTAATTTACGAAAACAATGCGAAAGAATGATATTTGTCATTAGATTAATGACAAACGTACGTCGTTCAATTTTTTAAATAAGCTATTTTAATTTATAATTTTTATTGAACTTCACCAGATATTATATTTCGTTGAATTTTATTTATTTAACGCGTCGACTCGATCGAAACCGAAAGAAGAAAAGCATCACTGTGGGATGAAAGTTCAAGCTAATTTGAAAATTTCTTAGAAAACAAATGATCCAACATGGTGGCATTAAGAAAATGCAAATGTTTATGTCGAGCATGGTAACAAGGCGCAAACGCACTCTACTGTCGTCTTTGTACGCTATAAAATTAATGACTACGACGACTTAAGCAGCCTTGAATGGCTATGTAATTCCTACCAAGACGAGCGAATTTAAACTCCACGGTTGAGTTCTTCCTACTGGTTGCATTTGTAAAACAAGACCGCAAAAGAACCATACAATTGTTCTCCGATTTTCGCTTTAGGAACGAATCCTCGCTTTCGTTGATTTTATTTAACGCTTTTCACGTCGTTCGGCAAATATATTTAAAACTTTTCATCCTATTGTTTACATAATTCAATAAATAATAAAAAAGAATCTTTGTCCAACGACACTTCACGTTTATAACGTAATACGCATAATTATCTTTCTTTCTTTCATTTTGTTCCCTCCATAAAAACGGTGGATCGCGTTGTTATAATCGCGACATTATTTCTAAGGCTTTTAACGAAAGCATAAGTTAAGAGCCTCTTAATAGGATCCTCTGCTTCTGTAATAATGTGTACACAAACATTATGAAATGTAATCGCAGGTATAAAGTAAAAAAGAAAATTTTTTACGATAGATTCAGTAAATCCCTGAGGAATTACTTTAGCTTTTAAAGCAACGTTCTATCTAGAGAGAATTTATGCATGGCTTCCTGTTCAAATAAAAGCAATGAGAGAAGATCACGATGTCTTGTTAATTAATTACGAGTAATGCACTCGAAGGATGTAAACATGTTCGTTAGCGTACATACCGAGGATATCCCCTTGTGGGACTGTCAATTCAGAAGGAACAAGATTGCAAGATGAAAACAGAGCAATATCGGAATCCAAGAGAAGATCGTGTAAACTTCCATCTGTTACAAGATCGATTACGTCATCACGTCCTAGAGCAACTAAGCACAGCTGTCTATGTCTTTTGCGGAAAAATTTCATTTTCTTTCTTATACGTTTCCATGACAATTTTTCACACCTGTTTTTTGTTTTATCGTTTAAGATATCTCGACTTTGTTCCAATAATGGATACACTAAAATGAAATCGCAGAATGACCAACGAAAGTCGATACGATTTCTATTTTTGTTTCATTTTATTTCGATCTACCTATTTTTCCCTTTCTATTCCAACCACATTATAATGATTTTTCTCTTTATCTAATAGCTGTGTGTATATATATATATATATATATATATATATATATATATCATATATAAGAAACAGTACACCGTACAGTAAAAGGATTTCGTTCAACGAATTGGAGAACAAAGTTCTCTAAAAACGATCCGCACGTTCGCTGTTACGAAACTATCACTCTTTATAAAATCCACGAAGCTTTCCAAAAGCTGCTCAACCATTTTCTAATAAACGGTGTCCTGTCAGATTTTTCTATCCTGAGAACTTCGTCTGTAGCACGTCTGCATAAATTGAATGAAAATATTTGGACATCTACGCTAATGGAATATAAAAACGTTGATAAAGCATAGTTATGTAGAGGATACATTATATAAGCTCTGTGTATTAAATATATCGAAAGATAATATCATAAATCAAAAATATGACTCGGCGTCGTTATCACGTCGCTATACGAAAACGACGAAATCAGACACAGAGAACAGCTGGTATGCCACGACGGTTTTTCATTCAACTTGTTTCGTTTTGACTAGTGTCAGGGGGTGAACGTGGTTGACGTAGAATGGTGGGGGAAATAAAAACGTAGCCTCTTGAAACGATACGGTCGTACCGTTCGGCGGTTTTGCGTCATTTCGCGTGGGAGGCAATTCGACGAGAGAAAAATGAGAAGGATAGAGAGTTCGTGTAGGTGGCACTATTTCTAAGGGAGAAAGAGTATTGCCCTCTTTCGCGCACGCGCAACAAACCTCCAACTTCAAACGCGCATCAACTTCAACGTCTTCCTTTCTTCGATGTTCGCCCTTTTGACATTTTCTCTGGCGGATTGGCGCGGAACGATACGGACAACGACGTATCGAGTAAGCAGAGGGACATAAAGGAAAAGCGTATGCATGAGCAATCAAAGAGGAAGAAATTTCTCTGACTAAAATGGAAGAGTATCGCAGTGAAAGAAAAATAGAAAAGGAAATGGCAAAACGCAAAAACAAAAGTTTCTACCTCGATATTCAGCGTCCTCTTGTTTCCCGCACTCTATTTCTTCCTTAACACCGACACGACTCCTTTTTCCACCCTTACGCACTTGAGGAAGATCAAAGAACGAGAAAAGGATACGTACGATTCGTTGGGACGAAGCTTTCAATCGTTAAAAAAAAAAAAGAAATGAAAGAAAAAAAATTACGAATGGAAAATTATAACAAATGTTTCAACGTGAAAGTATAAAAACATATGAGATTACGTAGTAGAAGAAAAACGTATATATAATATTTACGCGTGACAAAGATTTACGTTGTATTTGCTCCTATCAAAATACAGCGTCTATGTACCACAGCAGATATCAACAACGACGTCGCCACCACCGTCACCGCCGACGACGACGACGACGACGACGGCGACGACGACGACGATGTCTCCATATTTCACCGGACGAACGTACAGAAAGGTGAACCCTTTTACGAGCACGTATATATTACACCAGCGACACTTTCCACTATTTCCCAGAAACTAACGAGTGTACACACTGCACGAGTCCATAAGCGAAGAACTTTAAATCTTAGTGATATAATAGGCAGATAAATAGATGAAGCTTTCCATCTTCATACTCCAGAAAAATGTCTCTTTGGAATAGTTGAAAAGAAAGAACAAAAACGAAAGAGGAAAACAAAAAGAAAGAAGGAGAAATTCAACGTCAGGGAAACGCGAGAATCACATCGATCGAACATATTGCAAAAAATGATACGTGTTTCTTCAAAAAAAAAAAAGAAAAAAGAAAAAAGAGAAAAAAGAAAGAAAAGAAAAGAGGAAAAAAACGATTTCACGTATAGCCTCAATCCTGATATCGTTTCGTAAGCGAGATTTTAATTAAAACTGTCGTTAGAAGTAGGAGATTGGTCCAAGCAAATTTTTGATTGAATAACGCTTCGCTCGTGAACGAGAAAAGTGATGCAACGAAAGAACGATAAGTGGTGGTCGACACCGGTGCGACCAGCAAGGGAAAAGTGAAAATTTTATTCGCGACGTTCGAGCAAAAATTGTACAAACCCGAACGCCGATGTACGACCAACCGTAGCAATCCTGCCATGATGGTGACGCGAACGATCGTAAAATGAAATTTCTCACGCTGCGCTGGCTGACTCGAGCTTCAAGTTTTCGATAGGTCGACACTGAAAAGTGTATCGTTTGAAAAGAGACAAAATCGGTCGAGAAAGTGACATCGATTATTTTATTGCTTTTCAAGTCGACAAACGTCGTCAAAGGAATTTGCAAAAAGCCGATGGTTTAACATTTTAAAGTCATAACCATTATTCAGAATTTATATTTCCTTTCAAACATTCTCCTAAAGATTTTTCTCTTTACTTTTTAATGGCTTTTTTAGTAATAAAACATTTATGAAGCTTTTTCCATAAACTATACGTACACGCTTTTGTTCGTTTTTAATATAATTCCTACCTTCTCTCTGTCTCTCTGTCTCATCTATGAACGAACTATGAATAACCAAATTGATTTCCCGAATCATTTTCCACATAAAATTGAAATAACGAAAAAATTGCAATAATGACATGTAATCGCTGACCGTGTTAATGAAATTTCTGGTACGAACATCAAATTCTCTACAGAAACCAGTAATTCGAATCGCCAGTAATATCGTTTATTCATATTGGATAAATGATCGACCGGTAATGAAACCAACGATATCATTCTCGATTAAAACTGAATTGTGGAATTACGAATGATTTAAAAAAAGAAAAAAAGGAAAAAAAGAAAGAAAGAAAGAAAGAAAGAAAGGATTTAAAATACATGATGAAGCAACAATCGTAAGGGAAAACTTCGGTTAAAGTACATCGACATAGAAAACGAAGGAAGCAGTCATTACATAAAAGGTAGGTAATTAAATAAAAGAAGCGATAAAATGATAAGTATTTAAATTGTCACGACCTAAACGCAACTCGTTATTAAAAGTTCTAATAATAATAAGAACGATTTAACGGTAGAATAAATTCTGAATTATAATCGAAGCTCCGCCATTCATCATTAGATTTTTCTCACGCTTAATCACGCTACAACCATAACGATGGCACATCACTGTCCTTACTCATGCGAAAAAAAGAAGAGAGAGGGATAGAAAGAGAGAAAAAGAAAAAGAGAGAAAGAGAGAGAAATCTTCAAGCAGTTTTATCTAAATCTCCTCTCTCTTGCTCTTTTTTTCACTTTATATATTCTCTCTTTTTCTTGCAAATAATAAGAATTCAAGACATCAATTACACACCGAAGATTTATTCCCAACGCTTCTCTGTTGTACGCTGTCCTCGATTTAAACACTTACAACGCGTTATAACTGCTTGACGATCTTGCCAAGCTACTCCTCCTCGATGTTCCCATTGATCGTCGAAAAAACTTTTTAATTATTCTTAAAAAGAGAAATAGGAAGAGAAAGAGAGATAGATAGAGAGAGAAAAAGAGAGAGAGAGAGAGAGAGAGAGAGAGAGAGAAGGAAGTAGCAAGAAGATTTAATTTCTTTAGCATGCTAAAGAGATTTGAAAGCGTTGGAACTTAATATCACGCTCTGCATACCATAATGCTCTAGCTAGAATATAGCGAACATCTGTTCGCGTGAAGTTGAACGAAACAATCGTGTCTTGTCTTAAAAGATCTTGTTCTGCAGATTTCTAACCGGCATTAAAAAAGCATTCAAAGTTCAGTTTTAAAACGTTAAAGTTAAATCCTGATTTAAATGAACTTTGATTCGTTGGCTCTACGAGTCGTCGGTACGATAATTAAAAACTTTCCATTTTTCCCTTTGGTTAAAATCCGAAATGAAATATTTATCTTCGCGTTGGTACGCAAGTACTGACCGGAAAATTTTCTTAAAGTTAATCCAATTATTTGCAACGTTGAATAAAAATTTATAATATCTTCGTGGCAACACACGTAGATACATAGGGGCAAACAAAAGGGACTACTTCTCAACGAAAAGTTATAACGAGCGTGGATTTTCCGCAACAGCGAGTGCCAATGTAACACCCCGCGCGACGTTGGTGATAATCCCTTAAGAGAAGAGAGAAAAATATAAAAAAAAATAAAAAAGAAAGAAAGAAAAAAGAAATGAATAAAAAATAAAGGAAACATACCTAATAAGAAGAGACAAGAAAAAGGAAAAAGAAACTCTTCCCGTAGATACTAGCTGGCCGAAATTGTCATGATTTTCGCACGAGCGCTCGTCAAAGTATTCATATTCGAACTATAGCGAAGAGGCAGTGTCGCGACCTAAGCAGGCGCCTGCGTCTGGGTTGTACGATGAGAGGAAGGGATGGATGGATGGAAGAAGTGAAGAAGAATAGTAACAGAGAGAGAGAGAGAGAGAGAGAGAGAGAGAGAGAGAAAGAGACAGAGACAGAGAGAAAGAAAGAGGGCAAAAGGTACAATAAGAAGGAGAGAGATGAAGGAGTGGTGAAGAAGAGGTCGCGTCCGTCGAGTAATAAGAATTCAGGGAGT
This sequence comes from Vespula pensylvanica, assembly GCF_014466175.1. NCBI lineage: Eukaryota > Metazoa > Arthropoda > Insecta > Hymenoptera > Vespidae > Vespula > Vespula pensylvanica. Next base: position 6,238,700 of record NC_057692.1, on the reverse strand, counting down.
AATTACACACCAGAGACTTTTCCAGCGTGACTCTCATCCGTTCCTTCTTTGTAATGTTTTTCCAGTCTCCTGAGGGATTAACGAATAGCTGCCCGTACGGCACTCTAAGAAACAAGAAAGCCATGCAAGGTAAAGAATGTCTTATCCACGCCTACGTGAATTCTCTTCTACCTACGACATTTTTCAGAACCCCAAACCACTGGCAAAGATCGTATTGAAGAAACTACTCCTGGGAATACAAACTCACCCTAGCCCTTAACGCTACTTGATTTCCCTCAATCGAAAAACTCGTAGTCTCTCGTGGACGATCGTTTCGAGACTGCCACCGAAGCGTTTCGAAAAGAAAAAGACCAAGAGTGGATAACTCGGAGGAATAGTGGTATCCCCATCCTTTTCCACGCATAGTTAATTACCTACGTGAGAATTTATCCTTGTCCCTTTCGGAAACAAACGATCTTTCGAAGGGATAACAACGAGGTATCTAATCGCTTGGATTTTATCGAGAGCTTAGCAAGATCGTTGGTATAACGAGACTCGAAATGAATCTTCATTTACGAGGGAATCTACCACATTTCTCGCGGAACGCGTAATGCCGCATAGAACATGATTTTCTAGCCCGGTCAGGGTAACCCATAGCTTTTAATCGTCACGACTAATTAACCGCATACGATGTAGATATCTTCCATTCGGGATATATCCCATGAGATATCCCGTTAGACGGAAACGTTATTGGTGATACACACGGACACATCATTTGCCTGGTCTTCGTAATCCGCGTGGGCTTTTGGGAACGTCCTTGAAGCAAATGGAAGTTGAGCAAGCGTATTGCTGAAATAGCTGTGCATGCAAATGAGGAAGAGAAGAAGATAATCCGTCACTCGACGCGTCCTCCTTTCTTCCTTTCCTCGTACAAGAAAGCATAGGTACCCGAGCGCACGTTTTTAATTTCTCATCGAATCCTTTCCTCGTCTTTTCTAAAAGATTCTCGATCGGCGATGAAAAGATTTCTTCTTCCGCTATACACAGATATTTAATTCGTGATGCAAGCGGAAAACAAATAAACGAACGAACGAATATGTAAATTCTTTTAATGAATACGATAAAATCATGTTTTTAAATTTAAATATACCGTAAGGTAATACGAATAAAATTTCACATGAATGTTTTTAATGAAATAACAAATTTAACGATATGAATAACGAAAAGAGAGACGCAAGACTTCGTAGTCCTTCCTGTTCGCGTACGAGTTCTCGCACGTTAAACGACGCTTATCTCGAGTAAGAGTAAACTTCGCGTTTTAATCACACATGGATGCTCGTGAAAATGAGAGAGCATTAACACAGTAGACTGGTTTAAATTTGGTGACTGCTTGGAAGCGTGCAACATCCGATACTCGCTCGGCCGATGCTTAGACGCCGAGGAAGATTTTTTATTCGCCTTTGTTTGATGCTATTTTTCTTGCAAAATTCCTCATTTATAATCCGTGAACGCGAGAAGGTTATTCCTCGTATAGTTTGAAAAAAAAAAATACGTTCATTATTTTAAAAGCACGATGCTCCTCGAATCGAATCCGACCACGCGATGAAATGGAAAACCGTTTATGTATACGTATACGATTTCTGCGTAAGTAAACACCACCAAAATATACATCTCATCGAATTGAAACAATGAAAAATACTTTTACCGAAAATCTACATAATGTCTACGTGTAAGAATTCAAACGAATTATCACCAGGATTGAAAGCTATATGCGCGGGAAACATAGTTGATGTCCCGTTAACGCCCGATTGTCAATTACGATTATTAGCCATATCACGGTCTTTGGATCGATTCCGGTGATACAAGTGCCATTTTGATCAAACGTACTCATAATAGAGAGATAGCATAAAGCTCTCGAGAACGTAACGAAATGAACATACACGTTTTCCCCCCGAGACTCCGCTTTCTACTTGTCAAAGCCGAATTAAATATGCAACTTTGACCATCCTCATTTACATTTCAAAGGGAATGGAATTACTCTATTTTTTTCTTTTTCTTCCTTTCTTTTCCTTCGTTTCTTTTTTATTTTCTTTTTTTTTCTTTTTCTTTATTACGCTAAAGAATACTTCGTCACGCTTCGACGATAAATTGAAAATGACGACGGTTTCTACTTTAAGAAATGTTTATAAGGAAATTTTATACTTTCGTTGTAACGTGTAATTACAGTTTCCAACTCGACTCGACTAGACTTCATTATCCGTCGTAATTTTATTCAACTGCCTTTCGAAGGTGGAAAAAAAAAGTCGTGCGTTCGTGACACCGTGTTAATGATACCATCGCTGAAGCTCACAGCTTGAACACGCACAGAAGGCTACGTCGTCGACGGGAAAACCATGTATATTTATCTTTCAATTTCATTACGTTAAGTTCGTTACTTTAAACGAATTCTCGACGATTTTGATACTGGTTTTCACATTTTACAAACATTCGCGTCGAATATTCTTTTTTTTCTTTCTTTCATTTTTTTTTTTTTTATATATATATAAAAACACGTCATGCTAATTTGAATTTGATTGATATCCGACTATTTCCGTCGATTATAATAACGACTTTGATCTCGGACAATCTATTTCGGATTAAAAATTACTCGAATAGAACTATTTCCGAATAAAAAACAAAAAGAAAAAAAGAAACACGAAGAAAAATCGTAGTCAAGTGTATTTCAATCGTAGTCGTTATTCTCGATGTAGAAATTCTGACAACTGATCGATTTTGATCCGTGAAACGTTGGAAAAATGGCCGTCGATGGTAACCGTTCCATCGAAAGCAGGTACATACGACGTCTATTGTTAACCGAATGGCCGGTTTTACACGAAAGCAGCTTTTTACTTTCGGACCTACATAGATCGTATATCGCGACAAATCCACGGTGAATTACAATATATCTGTAAAAGAGGTAACGTGACAAAACTACATGTGAAGTAAAGTTCAACGAATTTTTGTAACAAATAAATATATTAAAGAAAACAAAGAAAAAAAAGATTCAATGACTTCGTAAAATTGAAACGTTAATTATCAAGACTTCACCGAATTCAATGGACATCGAAAAATAATTTCTGTTGAAACCATTTCAACATTCTGCATCGCTCCTTTCTATAATAACAATTTGAAGTGAAAAACTAAGAACAAGTATCTTAATTATAAATTCATCGAACGTAGTTGCAGACAGAAAGCAGTGGTTCTTTTTAAAATGTTCATCAATTTGATGAGCAAAGATTAAAAAGGAAAGAACGTCGAATACGGTACACACATCTGACCGAAAAGTCGGCCAAAGCAAAATGCGAATTTCATTCTATGAACTTCGAAGGAACACTCGCAGACGAAAGTTTACTTCTTAACTTCGATCCTTTATAACGCTCTCGCGTACATCAAGTAATGAAGTGCGCGGAAAAACTTTTTTGAAATCTTACGATTCGATCGTTTCGTCGCAAACGAAAAACTTGTACCGAATTATCCCCCAATTAACCGATAATCTTGGAGAATAATGGAATCTCGTTGTCGAGTCGTTAACGTGACCTACTTGTAAAGATTAAAATTCCATAATAAAAGATACTTTAAAAGAAGGAAAAAATGAACTTAAAAAGGGTAAACAATGGATCGTTAATTAAAAAATGAAAAGAGTATAAAGAATTTTACTTGAACTCGTTTCTTCGGTGATCGAGGCTTATACGGATCAGACGCCATTAAGAAGTAGTGCGATTCATCATGGATCAGACAAGCAGAGAGCGAGTTAAAGATTATTCGAAATAATTAAACGTGTATATCGACAAGAACCAAACTATATATACTTGGATAACTCGATAATTTCAGAGAGACATCATTTTCTAATGTATACAATAATAACGAAGGTGGAATGTTTAATTTTGTTATTAGCTGTACGATAATAGGCAAGTGGATCGTTCATCGATTAAAATGATAACAAATTTTTTATCTCCAAAAACAAAGCTTACGTACCATTTACGTACCTACATGTAAAAGCTGATAATTAACATATCTTTATAAAAATTATAATATTATATGAACGAAAAAGTACTATGTTTGCACGTGGAATAATCTTCCGAATGTCGGTCGACCGATAAAAAGTAATTACGTATCATAATTAATACGTCTAGTCCGATTATTCCTTTGAAAATAGTTTAATTACAGTACAACGAATCTTGGCCAATAGAACTATACGGGTAGTGAGCTTGTAATACCTGTTCGATAATAAACAAAACTACTCGATGGTAATTAAAGTTTATATCTCCTATATGGACAGTTCGATTAAACGAGGACGAACCGCAAAACATTAATGTTTGTCGATCAACGAGCTATTGGCATCATTAATCTCAAAACATGTCATCTCTTTGATTCTATCTTGTAACGCCGTCAAATTATTTACCTATGTATCAATTTCCCGTTTTAACGAATAACGCAATTATGTCACATTAATTATATATCGCGTGAAAATATCGATAAATATTCATATTTAATAACTAGACGATCATTGGACCACCATAATTAAATCTTATGCTTTTCCGATCAAATCGCATTAAAACGTGTAAACAACTATAAATATATAAAAATAACGATCTTTCTTTAATGTATCTGTCGTATTTTTGTTGACATAACTATTCGATAAAACGTTTGCTATACCTAAGTGTAATATTTTTCCAATCGATCGATTACTACAGTTCGTTAAACACGAATTAATAATCGTTAAATAAAAGGAAGAATGTAAAGAAAACATGAAAAACTCATTGCAACAAATGAAAAATAAAATCATCGAGAGTTTAAAAGCTTCGTAGATGCAATAATATTGACACGCGTGAAATATAAATAAAATTACATCTTGTTGTAATGACAAAATTATTATAAAAATTGTTCGAGTTAAGATGAAACTTATAAACGGGGTAAAGGGTTCACGATAAAATATCATAATATCGAATCTTTCCCGTTTTAATAGAACTTTTTAAATTTAAACAAGCGTAGTTTTATCTTTTAACGATTTTGTAATTTATAACGATAACGCAAAATGCAGCTATCAATTCAAACGTTTTATCATCTGCAAATATTTTTCGTTGACGTTTAGTCAAAAAAAAAAAAGAAAGAAAGAGAGAGAAAGAAAGAAAAAAACAAGAAAAACATCGTAAAACCTCAAAAATAACTTTCGTCGTGTCATAAAGCGACGTGTGGCGGATGATAAAAACAAATGAAAATTCAAATGAGCGCATGAGAATACGAGATATGGCCATGGACTATTATTATCTATGTGTATCACGTTATCGTTACATAAGTAATATCGTACATATAACTTTCATTGTGACGCATTCACCATATTTTGCCCACTCGGAAATCAAGTGCTATTATTATCATCTAACATCACATCCGTCACAAACGCTTGCGTTCGATAAAGTGCATTAAAGCGATCACCAAATTCGGCTCGATCGAAATGTCAAACAATGCAAGATTCACCAAAATTCATAGCCAAATTTGCCTGAGTATCTAATTTGGTTCCAATCTTCGAATTATTACTACGTTCGTCCTAACTTAAAGCTCATTGATGCTAATCAGCTACTAATCATTGGTTAATATTTACACATCGCTAATCACAATTAAAATAGAGAGAGAGAGAGAGAGAGTATACGATGGAAAGAGAGAGAGAAAGAGAGAGAGAGAGAGAAAATACGGTATTCTCAAACGCATTACTGACCTGATAATCGAGAATGAAACACAGAAGAGGGTGGGGAAATAGAGAGAGAGAGAGAGAGAGAGAGAGAGAGAGAGAGAGAAAGGGAGAGGTAGAAGTAGAAAGAGAAAGAGAGAGAGAGAGATTCGAGGTATTCATGACACAAATGTCTGACCGAATAATGATTTGCCGCTTTCGAGGGCATGAATGCGACCCATGGCGCGAGGATTTGGTATAGCCGCATAATACATGCTGAACGCATTTTCGGAGATAGCCAGGAGATAGAACAAGAAGACAGAGCCCAGATTGAAAGGACCTAACACCTTTGTGCGCGAAATTCACCTACGTACATACATATGTACGTACGAACGTACGTGTATGGGCGCGCGATAACGGGCCACTGACTAATTACTCCAACATCCCGTTATCGTACGCCAATGTCTTGGTCCAGATCTCGAAGGATCTCTCTCTCTCTCTCTCCCTCCACCTCATCCTCTATATTCAACCTTGATTCTACGAATAGCAATGGATAGGTGTATATATGTGTGTATGTATGTATGTATGTATGTATGTATGTATGTATATATGTATGATACATACACATACATACATACGAAACAAACACACACATGTATATAACGTCTTACTCCACTGTAAGCAATGTGTGTGCCTTTACGATACCTAAGAGGCATTCGCTTTGTCGTGATAGTAATAATAACCAACTGTGATTGCACCTTATCTTCACAAACTTCCTTCGAGCAAAGTCGATAGATAATACCTTTCGAACGGAGAGTTTAGCAATAAGATCGTCTTACTCGTAGAACGAATAATTATCAAATATTTTCCGAAATCTAGAAATCTCGTTTGAAACGTAACCTTTAACGATGATATATGCGTTAATTATAAACATACGCGTATATACGTATATACATAAGTACATATGTATGTTTCTGCGGGATCAAAGCAATTTCTACCACCGCAAATCATCCCTGGCATTTATGTATGTCGATTTCATTGCCATTACTAGATACTGCATTGTACTAACGCGTCTATTTCGTGTTGCAATTGTATAAACACGTTCGATATTATTCATTCCTGTCAATTTGTTATTAAATTCAATAATTTTCTATAGATTTTTATATCGTATTATACGAATATATTGTGTACGTGTAAACGGATTAAGGAAAAATTCGTTAAAGAAAAGATCTATAGTATACAATTTTTTTTTTTGTCGAGCATTAACGAATTTGATCCAACATAAAAACCTTTCAGTATATTTCACTAATAAATTGATGCTTTTTAATCGTTTAAATCCGATAAACTGTTATAACTTCGTTCCAATCAACGAATTGACCTAACGTACGTCGAGCTTTTTTCACGATAATTCAATGACATCTGCTAGCAAAGTAAAAGCCACTCAGAACGAACAAGCGCTTCGCAAAAATTTTTCCACCTTACTTTCATCCATCATCCGCATGGTGGTACTTATAGCTTTATACGTTCGAAAATGGAGACCCGTTCTACTGCACTTCCAAAGTATAATTTTCGTCATGGTAGGTACTACGAATCGGTATTTTAGCTCGAATGTAAATTTAATCGTCGCTCTTCATTTCGGTCAGTCGAACTTCATTTTCACTTACGGCGTAAAGGTGGATGTTCTATTTTTCCGGATAAATAGTACCAACCGTTCGGGACACGAGGGATTTAACACCAAAACTGTTTTTCGTTTCAACGAACGAACCGATCAAACAAAAGCCTTCGATGTTTCTTTGTCTAGTCGATCCATTCTTTCCGTCGTTTTTCTTTCCTGATAAACAATCTCTCGCAATCGCTCGTTACTACGCTATATTATTCGTGTAACCTTTCAAATAACAATAGTACAATTAAATCAAGTAGTTGGTTTAATTAGTAAGAGTACCGATAATCGCTTTTCCAGATGCATGTCCGATTATATGATTGACACGGTTGCTTGCAAATGTAATTACGATCGATCTCGACCGATTTACGCTTACATGCAAACGATTGATAATGAAACGAAATTATGTTACAGATTAGAAGGAGTAGTAATTCATACTCAACGATGCGATAACGAGTTTTGATTAATTATCAAAATATGAATACTCTAGGTATGTTTACTTATTTGATTAATAACTAATATGATAGTCACTCTTATTTCCTTTTCACGATTAGTCAATATATCGATTAACTCCGAACGAGTTAATACACCTCATCTGACACTTTTCTATCGTCTAGCTCGAAAATAAGATGTTCTTTGTTGCGTGACCGAGATTCGACTAAACGATCTTTGATAAACCTTCCCGTCTAGCCGGCACTTTATATAACACGAACCTTTCATAGCCATAAACCAACGATAAATCAATTTCAAAGGCACGCGTATACATATACATACATACGCGATCTCATTCGTGACTTTCAAGAATCAAAACACATCGTCAAAAGAACACGGAATAGCATCGATAAGGAATAAAAATAAATAAATAAATAAATAAACAAACAAATAAATAAAATAGTCAGAAAATAATAGACCAGAACGATAAACTTTCTCTTCTTGTATGTGTACAACATGTTTGACGTTTAATCGGCCCGTATCTATCTAACTCCGATGTTTTTATTGATCGAAATTGAATCGTAGTAGATGCTTTTTCACGCACAAAAATTCTACATTGTTTTTTTCTCCTTTCTACTTTCCTTTTACTCTCGTTTTGTACTTGTTTCGTTGACACAGAATCACCGATAACGCACGAGAAAAATCCCAACGTCCAATCGTTCACGAACAAACGTTTTCCGTTGATTAGAGAACGTACGAGAGAGAGACTTTCATTATTCGAGATTGACCCGGCTTTCAATGTAATATTTAACGAGAATCTCTTCGAAGGAAAGAAAAACAAGAATTTCCATGGTAAAAGACCAATGTGCCAGTAATTTTTTATCGATAATCTTAGAACGAAAATATCGATAAAAATGTGTATCAATTGATAAAGAGAAAGGGAGTATTGTTCGACCGTACTGTTCAACGAAAAATATCTATTTACGGTTTTATGTTTGTTTTTCCATATGTTCGACGAGTGTAATACGCTCAAATCCGCAAAATTCAATACGAGCTCGAGATTTGATCTCTTCGATATTACATTGCGAATACGCGTCTCGCTTATCGGTGTAACCTTTTGTATCGAAGATGACTTGTAATGGGTGTAATCGTAATCGTATAGCCAGTCACGTCTTTAATACCAATGTTATAGCATATTACGGATAATTCCCGAGTATGTATTTGACAAAGTGCTTATACGTGCTGCAACGATATCGACGAGAGAAAAGGATTTTTTATTAATTTTCATCGCATTTTTTTTCATCTTTATCTTTCACCATTGTCAATCTCTGAGAAAAAATTGTAAATCCTATTTCTACGTAATTAAAGATATAGAGATATAATAATAAAATAAGTATCACGTAAGTATTAAAAATATTAAAACAAAAAACGAAGATGCGATGCGTATAAAATTTTTTTAAAAACATTGTCTTGTTGTTGTTAAGAGATAACAAACTGTTCTTGTTAAGGGACATAAAAAAAAATGGTTTGTATCAGAAAGATTATTTTTCTTTAGACTCTTTTATTACCACGGATGTGTAACAGAAAAGAAAGATAAAAACGGTAACGTAGTAAGTTGGCGAAGAGACCAGCGGTACTCTGTCTCAATTCTTTAGAAAATAGCGGCTATGGCAATACAGAAACTGTCAAGGATAGAATTTAATTTCTTCCATAAAGCATCACGTCGGACAGATAAATCTAACTTAAGACGCGATCGTAAAGGAAATAACGAAGAACCCATGTCTGTTTCGTTGCATCACGCTCATTACACAAGAGTATTAGATCAGACAAACGATATAGTAACTAAAGATTGAAAAGCCTAATAAAACAAATTGAGCAGCAAAGAAATCGTGGCAATTAACCGACTCTTCTTCGTTCAATCACATAATTTCATCTCTATATACGTTTATCTCGTAAAATTCGTTAATTATCAAATGTATGTGCAGGGATTTAATTTTTCATTAAATTTCATATATAATAATTTTAATAATATTAGTTATGGCTAATGTTAATCTCTTTTAATGGCTAACATAATATCTCTTTTTCTCTTGAAATTTCTAAACCCATATATTACGCACTGGAGAATTAACAAATGAAGACATTTGTGGTAATCGTCGCAAAAAAAAGAAAAAAAAAAAAGGAAAAATTTTAATTGCAATCCTCGCAAAGCAAAAAAGAGGAAATGAAATAAAAAAGAGGAAAATTCATTCGTCGCCAATCGTCTTTTCACTTATTTATTTTTTCTATTTTTATGATTTTAATTTCAAGTCTTTGAATAAAAATTTATCGAGAAAATCGTGACGAGGGACGTGGAGTCTCATGTGGGACGCTCGTAAAATATTTATCTAACGGCCAATACGAGTACCGGTTTGGGAGCAAACTCGTAATTATTTCCAGGTAATGACTCTGGTTATTAACCCGATTGCGGGGGCCGGGAGTCAGGCGTGGATCGATAAAGACAATATACCGTCGTCAAAGGCAAGTACCATCGAGCGAAGCTATAACGTTTTACAGTCGTATTGTCGACATCGAGGGCGATCCAACTTAAGCACGCGTCACTTCGACAGCCCTAATGACGGTACGTTGCTCACGATTATTCAAGTTATTCGGACTTTCAAAAGGATTTAGCTTCTCTAGATATGCCATTGAAATGTGACACTTAATTCTTTGTCTAATTAACAACGGCTCTTTAAAAATCGCGATAGAGAAGAGAACTATTCGATCTTTCTTAATTCAATTTTTCTTCTACGTCTAAAAAATAATTACACGATGTGGAACTTGTACTTATGTGAATACGTGCATTCTTTGATATAGAAAATAAAAAAAAAAGAGAAAAGAAAAAAGAAAATTAAAATCAAACCTGAAGCAACGCGACGTGACGTTACGTTACGTTACGAAGAGTTAAAGGACATTCTAAAGAAGAAAAATGACTGGCAGGGGAAACATTCGTTCGTTTAAAAAAGAAGAAAAGCGAAATATTAATCGATCATCGAACTGCAGAAAAACGATTTGATATTCGTAATAAATATAAATCATTCTTGAAGTACTTGCTCTCGCAGATTTATGAAGCGCATCCTTTACCACCTGTCGAATATCAATGGCGGAAGACGATATCGAAAATCATCCATTTGCGAATTCGAAAATTTACGATGCCGATTCGTTACGATCAGAGAAAAAATGTAAGATAAGCCAAGTTCACCATCGCAAACGAGAAATTTGCATGTTGGCTATTACGAAGACTCTGCTCTCTTTCTCTCTGTCTTCGTTGAACACTACGAATATTAATATTTTCTGTTTGAAATCATTTTTGAAACGAAATGGAATAGAAAGAGTGCGATAACGGAAACAATGACGTCCAACGAGTCACGTCGCGAATTATTATTTCTAAACGCTATACCTCTATAACTGGTACTATTATTACTCAGTTCGCTGGCTTTGTTCTAATTGATAAAAAAAATTCGACTATTCGAGATAAAAGCTTATCACTGCTCATCGAGATAAATACGCTCGAATTATCTGCACCGTTTGTGCGAATTTTCACGACGAAAGAATAATAATTGAAGTGCAAGGATAGAGATCGATAATTTAAAAGGTTCCGGACGACAAAAACGGAGATGCTCTTCATTTTTTACCTTCATATCGTGCACCTCTTCTACGTGTGCGATAGCGACGGCAGACGTCTACTTTAGAAAAAAAAAAAAAAAAAGAAAGAAAGAAAAAAAAAAGAAAGAAAGAAAGGAAAAGAAAAAAAAATGAAAAAGGAGAAAAGCTCTCCATTCAAAGAGTTAAGATAAATGGAACGTCTAATGAAACGTTCATGTACGTTTCCAAAAGAGTGAACATACAGGAGTAAAACGCCTGTACACCCGTACGCTTTATTATACGAGATATAAGAGGAATACGAAAAATTTGAATATATAGAAGAAAATAAAAGAAAAATCACGGAAGAGTTGGTATTCATAGACGATAGCTGGGATGGTATATTCGGTAAGATAATATGAATATTCATAGGTGTTATCTGACCTAGCTTTGTCGCTGAAAATATATTTCTTAGATTCAAATTGAAATAAGAAAAATATGTTAATCTCTTATAGAATATTTTTTTTCATAATATCACGATAACGTAAAAGCCCGATTACGTGACTCCTTACAAAGTTACATATTTTCCTAATGACGATAAAACAATCTCTAATAAAAAAAATGTCAACAACTTTAATGAAAGATAAACGAATTAATTGAATTCATGAAAACCCACGCATTTATTAAGTGCATAGCGGCTATTATTTTGAAATTCAGGATATGTCTTGGTTGTATGACGTTTTCACAGGAATATTACGGACATTTTTTCACCCTCGTTAGTCGACCGTAAATACGAATGCGAAATGAGGATGCTGCGAAGCGGGAGATATAATCCTTTAATAACTGAAAAATCTACACAGCGATAATTACGGAGGGAATATCTCTTACAAAATTAAATTCAATATTATTATCTTATGGTTAATAAATCCAAAAAATAGAAAAAGACAAAGGATAAACGAAATGAAAACAAGACCAAAATAATCTAAGAGATCTTCATTTATGACCAACATGAATACGACGAAAACGATTTTAATGACTTTATAAGAATAATGAAATATTTTTACGGATTCTCGAGACCGACCGATCTCTTATTATACTTTCACGATTCGACTTTTCTTCATTCGTCAAAATATACACATCGCCTAACGATTTATCGAAATAGCTAAGACACGAGATAGCGGATCATACAAGACGGTTCATCAGGAGCAACAGGTGGCTACATATCACGTGTAGCAGGCTGTCGATAAAACCTCATACGATGTTGAGATTTTAATTTAGAATATAAACTGCAGAACATATATCAACGGAGAACTATAGATAAAAAGACGATTTTATCAGAATTTTTAAATCTTCGATATCGTCGAATAGCACTTTATTGTATTTGATTTTTACTTCTTCGCAATGCGAGAGAAACCACCTCGAACGAGAAATCTGTTTAAATTCGGACGTCACTCGTAGACTTTTGTTAGAAAACATTTCTAAATCATCGAAAAAGCTGTTCACCGTTTTATCGAATATATTTCCACATTTGAAAATAGCTAAGCGTTATAGAACTTCCGAAGAAAATTCTGCTTCCTCAAACGAAAAGTAAAACGTTGAAATGCCACGAACGTTAAAATGTAATGGTAAAAAGGAAAGAAACGTCTCAATTTTTCCGCTACGTCCAAAATAGTCGAAGGACCTTTCACCGGTTTCTATCTGTTTCTATCTACCGTCGAAATGGGCATAAATGCGAGCGAGGTATTCGACGATCCACTCCAACATATGTTTCTGTCAGTAAAAATGGAGAATTCCGTGAGCATTCCAAGTGTTGTAACCACAGCTCCGCAACAGTAACACACCAAGTGAAATCTGGGTCAATACGGAAAATGTTGCGTTTACGACCAGTCGATATTAACGAATGACGGGAGAATCCTGAAAGACTTTTATCGTAGTCTGGAAGGCGTAAGTATCGCTGGAAACGCTACCACTCCATTAACGCTTCGCAGTTATACGTATTTCTCTTTTTCTCTCTCTTTCTCTCTCTCTCTCTCTCTCTCTTTCTTTCCGTGTTTCCCTCTTTCTTCCTCTCTTTATTTCTCTTCCCCTTTTTTCCCTCCTTTTCTCGTTCAACGATCAACAACAATATCATTGTTCAACATTACGCGCTCCATTACTTCAAAGCCAAATTTGAAAGACGCCGACACCGACGATTTTCCTTTTCGGTTACCAACCAAGTTTTCCCCTTTTCCCGTCGAGTCTCAAAGCGCTCACTTCGCATATTAATCGAATATTTACAATCCTGAGAACCTTCAAACTTTTGTTTATGTTCCAAGTTGGCCAGAGTTTTCAAAGAATTTAGAAAATTGTAGTACTCTCATGGAGTGAGAGTGGGTGTTCGAAATTACAAAGCTCAGCGAACTTTTCAAAAGGGTAGAAGCAAGAACGTGCTTTTAGGTGAGAACGCCAGTTATCCGTACTTTTGTAATCTTTCTTTATTTCCAAACGAAATACTTCGTTTTCGACATGAATCTTATCTTAAATATCTCAAACGTTTCCTTCTTCTAAGTAGGTATGTCGTTTATTGCAAATCTTCCATTTCTTTCTTTGTTTCTTTTTCTTTCTTTACTTCAACGTTTAATTTCGTACTCCTTCTGTCGAAAATAAAAAAAAGAAAGAAAGAAAGAAAGAAAGAAAAAAACGAACGAACTCCTCGTTGTTCTCGATTCGTGGACTGAAATCTAGATTAACTCATCGAAATCTCTACGACCATACACCATCGTCGTTTTATTTAAGATCCGTCCCGTTAAGAAACAAACAAAGACGTAATTAGAAAACTTATGAAACTTCCATCAAAAAGAACTACTTTTATTTTCTACATCGATCTGATAAATTCTTTCACGCCAACTGTCATTTAAACTACTCTGTCCATCCACTTGAAATTTCATCTCTCTTTCTATCTCTCTTTCTCTTGGACTTTTACTTAAATCGAATTTTCAAGGTGAATCGTCAGTAGATTAAATCACCGAGAGAAAAAGTATCGGATATCGTAAAGATCGCAAATCCAAACCTCAGTGCAAGATTAGATAGATATTTGTTGAAAGAAATGGCTCGTTTTTCGTGTGACAACGAACGAAAAAATGCGTCCCAAATTGTTTTCGCTCGATTAGTAGATACCTACGAATTAGCACGAGTTCTAGTTTCATTAAAAAAAAAAAAAAAAAAAGAAAAAAAGAAGAAGAAAGAAAGAAAGAAAGAAAGTAGGAAAAAGAAAAAAGGAAGATCCTACGTCGATGTCAAAGAGAATGGATTTTAATATCTACGATAGAAAAAGACGGCACGACGTTTTTCAGAAATGAAGAAAGAACTATCTGACAAATTCCCTTTTGCTTTCACCTTCTACCTATCCTTTCCTTCACGAATCACCGTTTATTCCGTCGATCGCGTAGCTGAACTGATAGAAAAATCTATAAAAAATGACAAGCCCGTCGATACCAATTTCATCAGACCTTTTATTATCGAGAAACGTCCGTATTCGCGAGATCAAAGGGCTAAGGACCATGCGTTGTTACCATGCTTATTACTTATTATCGGTTTTTCATCAAAGACAAGCGATATTAAAACGAGACATCAATTTTACAAAGAATATTTTAATATAATAATAATAATAATAATAATAATAATAATAATAATAATAATGCGAATACCTCGCGACGTTTTATATCGGTCCTATATTTAAAATAATAATATTACAAATTTTAATAGAAACAACGGAGGGAATTGTTATCAAAGAAATATCGTGATCAAAGAAATCAAACAAACTTGTAATTACGATCAGAAGAAATTAACAAATCTCGTTGATATAATTTAAAAACAAATATTGGTAGATACCTATGTAAGCTTTCATTTTTGGCGGGGTAAAAGCTTTCGAGACACTTCCTGCAATGCGGATACGTGCCGGAAAAATCCGTGTACACAGAGAATTTCGAAAGTGTGTCCAGAATTATTGCTGACGATATTACGTGAGCTAACATATCCGAATGAAGGAAACGGGGCCACGGAATTTGATACAGAGTGCAAACCTTCCTAACAGTACTACCCTCCTTTGACCTACCACTTGGATGATGTTCAACCATTGCACATTGATTATGGATCACACGTGATTGCCCTCGATAGAAGCTCGGCCGATGTGCATGAGCAATGAGGGATCCAATTTGGAATTAGACGTTGACGCTATCTACCCTTGTCGAAACAAGTATGCATAGGCAGCTATCGAAACGAGTCTTTATGATAAGGGTAACGTATATATACCAGATATTAAAAATACATAAAATCATTTAATAAGAATCTAACTTGTTCAGATTGCGCGCGTAAAGGAGAATTTTGTTCTCATCGTTTTATAACACCAATTAAAAAAAAAAAAAAAAAAAACTAAAAGTAAGTCTGTTTTCAAGAGAAGCTTTTAAAAAGTTAATCTGTTAGAGAGAAAAGTGAAGATAAAAAAAAGAAAAAAAAAAGAAAGAAAGAAACGAAAGAAATGTTACGACCATCGAAGAAGGATGGAGTGCCAAGAGAAATGTTGTCTAACTTTAATAGCTCATAACAGTGTACGTACATAAATGGACGAGAATGTAAGTACGTCGTCTTTGTACTATTTCTCGCGAAAGTTTTTCCAAACAAGCGCTGGGATCGTCGCACATTCTGCTTCAAATACGTGTGAGCTGAATCTATGAAATCGAATCGAGGAAAAGAGGTCTCTCACATATCCGTTAACGACGGACTCACAGAGAGAAGAAGACGACAAGCTCTGCTGCGGTCCTACTACGGGTCACACGTTTGCGGCCTTCGAAAGTAGGATAAGCTATCCCCGCAGTGGAAAACCGAGGAAACACGGATCACGTATGGTCGCACGGAGGTGGGTGAATACCTTCGAGTAGTAAGAGAGAACTACGGTGACCATATTAAAAATTTACTCTCTTCTACTACTGACGTTCCAAAAGAGATACAATATTTTTGGTAACATAATTATAGTATCATCTCGTACGTGTGTGTGTGTGTGTGTGTGTGTATTTTTTTTCTTTTCCTATTCTTTTTTTTCGAGAGTCTAGTTGAATTTGATCAATACATTAAATTTAATCCCATGATTAATGTTTGAATAAACGTTATCGGAAATTCATTTCTTTCAACACTTTTTAATCGCCCTTTTAATATATGTATATAGATACACGTATGAAATATTACCAACATTGATATTACGCATGATATTCATCCCTTTAAAGTTTCAACGTTGAATTCAGAAAGTATGGATGTAGTAGATTAAAGTGATGAATAAATGAATATCGTACCGTGAAATAAGATTTCGCGAAAATATCTTATTTCGTTATAACATATTCGTAACACGAATCGACATTTTTTTTTTCTAGATTTATCTTTTCTCTATTTTTGTTTACTAAAGAAACGGTAAACATGAAAAAAAAAATAGTAATAAACAAAGAAAGGAAAAGAGAAAGAGACAAACTGACAGAAGAAAAAGACAAAACGATTACGAAAAAATTGAAGTAACGTTGGAAAAAGGATAAAGATCTCGCATGTTTCAAAAAGCAAAAAGAAAAAAAACTTAGTACGGAAGGATCGTGGTATATCGTCTGTCTCTATGCGACGGTATCGTGTCGTGTCGAGCACGTGGAAGATTGGATACCATCGTGGGTAGACAGTTAATTCGACGTATGGCGTTGCTGAAACTTTTTACGGTACGTGAGGTAGCATACTAAACGAGAGAATACGAATGCGCATTGGCTCTTGCTATATTTCCCAGCATCCTTTTCTGTTCCTCTCTCTCTCTCTCTCTCACACACACACACATACTTAAAATTCTATCTCTCTGTCTCTGTCTGTCTGTCTGTCCATCCATCTGCTCTCTCTCCCTCACGCACATGCACAAACACTTAAAATTCTGTCTCCCTGTCTCCGTTCTATCTCTCTCTTTCTCTTTCTCTCTGGATCCTCTATCTCCGCTAGTTCCACAGTCGTTGTTGATCGCAATGATCGTGGAATAGCATTGGTATTGGTGTTGAAGCGCGTTCCGCATTTCCTAACCGAACAAATCCACTTTGCAAGCTCCTTTTCGTGCTGGCGCATCTTTGATGCTATGCGTCATTTTGTACGACGATGTCACAGAAAAATTAGTCGAATTCGACCGGTAAAAGGAATTCTATTGGAATTTGTTTTCCTCCCCTTTCCCTCCCCCTCCTCCCCCGCAGCAAGTGGAATCACCTGCGATTCCGCAATGCCGAGTTTTCTTCCTGATTAATTGCATTCGTCTATAGAACGTATCAACGAAGGAACAAGGGACGTTTGAATTACGAACGCGCGTTGAAACTACCGTCTCGGTTGTTAACGAAGATGATTTAATCTTTTTATACGTTTATTCTGAAGAACCGTCCAATAAACATTCGAAATTCTGGGTCACTGCACGTTCATGTATTATATTTTGTCGGCCGGCGATTAATACCACAATTCCTTGCTCGTTCTCGACGCAAATACCTAGGGTATTTTCGAAAATTTAAAAACCACGGGATTTCGAGGGTACATAGTTGAAATTTCCGAGTCCATTTGGAAAGCCTTTAGATGGTAAGTCTTTTAAGAAAATAAGCATTTCCCCTCTGGCAATTTCCTTAATTCAAGACTTTTTGGTTAGCTGTTTGGGGCAGCAAGAAATCCGACGATCTAAAGAGTGCCTTGAGTGAGATAAGAAACGAAAAGCGATGCTTACGACTATTTTATTTCGTCGTTAGGGCTCACTACTACTGGATTGGACTACAATGGAACTCCATTTATCAGAGTCCAATTCGAATTCTAGAATTTTTCGTGGGATCCGTTTATCCGTGAGATATATTTGGATACCTATAAGTTAAGAACTCTTTTACAAAGGCATTATCTAGACGTTTCTATCTTTACTATTCTATCAACAAACCGTGACTAAGTCTCTATGGTATACACGACCAAAGAGAAACAAGGAGGACAATTGGTTTCGAGATGCTTCATTTAGCCGCGAGACAAACTCGTCGTGAGATAAGGAAGACCTAAACTAAGATTCCCTATTCTGAAATATGTATATTACGCTCATCGACGATAACGCTTCCGAGTTTCTCTTACTTGCTAGAATTACTCGTGTATAGTGGTGTTGTTCGCGCATGCACGACCTTCCTCTTTCTCTCTCACCCCTCCCTCTGTCTCTCACTCTCTTTGTCTCTCTTCCCCTTCTCCATTTGTTTCTTCTTCGAAGGAAGTAAAATGGCTCCTTCCCTTCTTACTCGTACCTACCGGCTATGAGGCTTTCCAACTTGGCTAATTTCAAGACTAAGTCCTACCTAGCCGAATACTAAGCCCATTTCAATTAAGTCGCGACGTTACTTGGCGTGAATTTCGAAATACCGAGAGCGTAAAGCTTCTAAATTTCTTGACGCTTCGATCTTCGTTCTTACGTACAAATCGATGTACGATCAGAAACATTCGACTAACTTTAAACGACTATAGTAAGGAACAAACGAATAATCGATTGAATTTACATTAATTCGGTCAGTGCTATTGACGATTTGATCGATCAAACAACAATGAAAATTTAATTGGTATTCGAATTAAAAATATAAATAGAATTGATTAAAAATGAATTATAATAAATACACAGATATACGTAGGATGAAATAATAACAAAAATAAGATCAAATAAAATATAAAGGTCTATTCGGAAATTCCTCTAAATTTTAATCAAGAAATCCACTTATTAGATTTATTTAGAATAAACAGGACAAGACGAACGCGCAAGAAACAACGCGTATCTAATGGAATATTAATTATTGCACGGCTTGCATCGCACACTACACGCACAACTGTGATAGATTATATTCTGACGCAGTATATGCGTAGTTAGCTGTTCGTATTCGTATGTATCTAGTGTTTCGTATTCTAAGGCACGTTTCACCTAGGTACCGAATGTCGCAATATTGCTCTCTGCTCTCTTTCTCTATCTTTCTCTCTCTCTTTCTCTATTTCTCTCTCTCTCTCTCTCTCTCTCTCTTACTCACTTCCTCTCTGTCTGTCTTTGCTCGATAGGTCAATACAAACTTATAAAGAGCTCGTGTTTCTAGCCAACCAATTGCCATGGCTTTTCTCACCGATACTTCGGATATTAGAACGCTTACGGATTCATTGCGAATTGCGAACGAGAAAACTCTTTCCTTTTATCTAAAAAAAAAAAGCTAAAAAAAAAAGAAAAAATACAAGATCCTTCGGTATACTTTCGAGGCCCTCTTGTATTCCTTTTCATTCATCAAACGTAATAATCGGCACGTTATTAAAAATGACGTTTGTTTAAAAGCGAATAAATGAATTTTATCGAAACTCGAATAAAAGTACCGATCGTTGATGACGAACATGAGATTATTTGTTAATTAAATAAATGTCGACGAAATCGCTCATGTTTTACCTTTTTTTTTTTTATGTTACAAAACCTAAATTATTTTTAATTCTCTCGACACGAAATAAAAAAATCAAATAAAAGGACTGGTGGTCCCTTATACTGCAAAACCTTTCTAAATGATGTTAACGTTAACTACTTAGGAGGAGTGCCTAAATTACTCTCGAAAATATGCTTCGCATTCAGCATCCTCTTTCAGAAAAGCTACATCGTTTAAACGTGTATATATATATATACGTATATATAAAATGGAACTAAATGACGCAATGTTGACAAATGCAACTACTTTATACAACGCTTCCATCTTTGCATTCGATCGAAAAAGGATATTACAGAAGGAAAATTTATCCTTCTCGAAATAAATCCTACTAGTAAAAAGAAAAAGAAAATTATTCGAACAATACTTTTTACTCTAATGTGATACCTTCGAAAGTTCTTGGATAGGTCGCATCGATGCAGTTCCGATTACTTCCGCTTTCATGATGCTCGACTAATTCCACAGAGAGATATTAAGAAAGCTTCGAGTTCGTGTACGAACAAAAACATGACCAATCTTGAAATCGTCGCTCGCAGACAACGACCGGAACGAGAAAAACGGAAACACGTCGCGTCGAGAAGACGTGGAAAAAAGTGGACCATACTTTTTAATGTTTCTAGAAAGTCTTTTACCAAAGATAAAGAGAAAGATAGGAAAAGATAGAAAGAAAGAGAGAGAGAGAGAAAAAAAAAGAAAGAAAGAAAAAGAGTTTAAGATTCGTAAGAGCTCTCAAGAACAAATGAATAGACGATGGAGTCCCGAGACGTTCATTTCCGAAATGTCAAACGCCTCGATCTCGTTCGCTTTACCACAGATTAATTATAGTAGATCAAGTTTTAGTTCAACATAAAGTTAACACGACCAATTATTGAAGCAGCGCATGTCCCTCCTGTTCTTAATTACCCTTCTAATGATGCTCTTGTCACCCACTATTTTGAACACAGAAAACAGTTCCACTCCAACCTCGTTGCAAGCTCATCTTTCGATCCTTGATTCACACCTATCTTCTGTCTAAACTTTTATAATAACACGTTCCGCAACATCGACGAGGACTAAATTTTCCCTTTCTAATTTTTAACCTCGTACATCATGTATCTACATAATTAGACCACGGGAAAATTTTAAATCGTTGAGCACGCGCCAATTATGGACACATTATTAGAATAATTGTTATAATCGAGGTATAATTACACCTTAACAAAGATACGTTAAATACGGCAACAAAGCTATATATAGCTTTCGTTAAAGTTGCGTGGTCGTTTCTTCCAGAAAAAAAAAAGAGAAAAAAAAAAGAGAAAAGAGAATACCTACTCTTCTCTTTTACTATGGAATAAATATTATAATATAATGTCGTTTGAAAACTTCGCTTCTATCGTTTTCACAGTTATTGTATAGAAACTATAATGTTCCAAACAAAATGTTGTACAAATGCAATTTCATAAATGAATTTTATTGATCTCTAACTTGGATTAAAAAAAAAAGAACAATAAACAATTAAAAAAATAAATAATTATAAAATAATTGATTATCTCGATATTGAAGTTTTAGAAACACCTTTTAAATTTACGAATAAAAATTTTTAAACGAAATAATCTTATCGAGTAGAATACGAGTTTGATCTCACGATTAGAATTACGAATTTTTCTACAGGACTTTTTCTAATCTCTAAACGATACGTTACGAGCATATTCTACTTGCGTCTACTATTACACTATACGATCTAATATAAAGCTACTAAGATTTAAAGCATCGATCTCTGATGGCATATGACAGAAGTAATTCATCAGTCTTTGACGATTTATTTAACGACACAAAAACAACCAAATATTCGACATTTGTTTATTTTCAACTGTTGTTTCAATTTAAAAACATGCATGATTAGCAAGCAAGATCGAGAGTGCATCGAATTTATTTGTACTCTATGTGTCCTTAAGCTCGCACGTGCTTATACACACACAGACATACATACATACATACATACATACATACATACATACATATATATATATATATATACAAACACACAAGTGCTTAAAGACCCTGAGAATATTTTAATAATTTTATAAAAGATTTTTTCAAAGCTTACGAAGCAGAATTTTATTAAAGAATAAGTATTACTGTTATAGACTGTAGCATATATATGTGTATATATATATATATATACATATATATATGTATGCATGTATGTATGTATCTAGAGACGACCTATAGAAATACTCATAAAGGTTAAAAAGAAGGGAAAGATTCTTCTTCATAAATGGATACACGCGCTCTTTGAACCCTTTCCCCGTTGAAAATTACGTCAAACAGGGAGATTGTGAGACCGTTGCAGCATTAACGTGCCCATTTTATCTAGCCTCTCGATTTAATATTAAACGGCAAAGTTTGTCGGCTACATGACTCTCCGTGACTGAATCCTCACGGAGTCATATAATGCATGCAAAGTATGTCTCACGATTATACTACGGGTTACATTGGTGAGAAAAATAGCAAAAGAAAGGAGAAAAAAAGAGAGAGAAAACGAGAGAACGAGAAAATGAGAAAACGAAAGAGAGAGAGAGAGAGAGAGAGAGAGAGAGAGAGAGAGAGAGAGAGAGAGAATAAGAAATGACAGGGAAAGTCGGTCACGAAAATATACTTGACAAAATTCCCGAAGGGAAAGCCGTACGAAAAGACGTAGATATATTTACTTCAAATATTAGCATCATCGAAAGATCTTGTAAAATCGATCTCTTCGACTTTCTTTTTTCTTTCTTATTTTTTTTTTTTACTTTCTTTTTGCTTTTTTTTTTATTTATTTATATCGTAATCTATGTATTTTTTCTCTTTTTTTCTTTTCCCTTTCTTTTTGTCCTTATTGTTAGGTAAACACGCGAGCACGATAACGCGCGTTTATAATAGTGTTGCACGAGCAGGAAAAAGACTCGTTAAGCTTGTAGGATAGTAAGTTTGAAAGGTTTGTTTGAACTTACGACGTCGATTATTTGCATAAGCGTAAGGCCGAAGCTCAAGACGAGGGGGTCGGACTCGTTTCCCACCGGCCGCTCCAGGACGTTATACGCATCCAGCAGATTGTTCAGCAGCCGCTTCTCGTGACTACCGCCGCTTACCAGCCCTGCCCAATTTACATTCACAGTGAAAACTTTAATCGACTCCGTAACTCCTGGCCCTTTTCGTCCTATCCGACGAAATCCGTATTTTTGTAATCGCGCGTCTCGATATTAAAAGGAAGAGATGATGATAATGAAAAATAAAACAAAAAGAAGAAAAAAGAAAAGAAAAATTCAAAAACGAAAACAAAAATTAATGGATGATGTGTATGAGGAAAGGAAGACATTATTTACATAAATTAATTGTTATATATTATTCTATATATATTATATATATATACACATGTATATATGTATGTATATATATATATATATTCTTCCGAGCGAGCACTTCTTGTTTGATTAAATTTGTTCATTGAAGAAACGATCGACGTTCCAGGCATTCAAAGGCGAGAGAAAATATATTTAACTACAAGTGGAAGCTACTATTGTGATCGTAAAGGCTATATCTATCGTACTCGGCAAGAAGTTAAACCGTGTCGTAAAAGTTCTTCATTATGTGCACCTTCAAGATACACAAGACATATATATGCACATACATATATACATATATATATATATATGTATATATATATATTTCCTGCTAACTACAATAGTTTGGAATAAAGATTGAATATTTTCTTAGTTAAATACTAGAAGAACAGAGGATAAATGTACAAATTCTCAAAGAAGAAATTGTTAAATCTTTGCGCATCATGTGCTACATCGAGCATGGAACACGAGAAGATTTACTTTTATCGTACAATCTTTGAAAATCCTTTCGAAAACAGACTTATCTTAAGCACTACTTTCTACCTTTCGAATTTCCTCGTCTTTTCGCAAGTGTAACTTCGTCATCGCCTTCTATTCTTTCTCCTCTTTGCCTCCATTTCTACCTGTCTTCATCTTTCTCTTTTTCTTTCTCTCGCTTTCTCTCTCTCTCTCTCTCTCTCTTTTTCTCTCTCCCCATCTCTCTATCGTATTTTTACTACTCTCGAGAACGACGAAGGAAAATATCTTATCTAATATCTACAAATTGATCGTATTCCGAAATTGGAAGGTATGCGGAGAATTCTTTCGTACAGTCTGCTCTAAGAATACAGACGAGAGAGCGAAAATGAAATATGAAAGATAGAGAGAAGAGAACGTGACCGTGAAATGTATATCAGAATGAGGCATAGTTATTTCCATAGAAAGAAATGATTATTAGTAAATACAAAATGATGTTCAACGACACGATGAGAATTAAAAAATGTATCTTGTATTATTATCAATTTTGATATCGTTCGATACTGTTTAATACTGCTAATCGATTGATCATCATTCTATCTTTCTCCTTGCCTATACTATCTCTCGTTTAACACGTATATACGTATTCCCTATCAAAGTTAAAACTTAAATCTTTCTCCAACGACAAATCGTATAAATCCCGAGTAGTTTGTGAATTTATCAATTTTAAAGTTTTGATTAGTAAATTTCTTAGTTAATTAAATTTTAAACCTTCAGTTCGTGATAATGAAATCGATCGGGAGGGTTCCCCTTAGTTTAATAATTTAATTCAGTTTAATTAACGTGCCGCTTACATTCGGATTGGGTGAATAATAGTGCACGCTTGACTCTTAAACCAAACGGAATGAATTAGTCTCGAGGACCAGTCTTAACTCGACTATTTAAAAATTGAGAGCAACTAAAGTACCGAGTTCGTTACCGATAAAAATTTATGAGTGCCCTTATTTTATGAATTCTAGATCGAAAGTGGAACATCCATCGGGCGCGACGATGAAATCGCTTGCCGATCGGGCTCGTTTATCTGTTACCTTGTATTAACACTTTGAAGTATCGTATCTAACATTTATTCGCGGTTATAAATCTGAACTTTTCCAAATAAACTAGACGTAGATTTGAATAACGATGTGGCGTTCTTAAAAACTTACTTTTCACTCCGTATTCTTTATATCCACGGAAATAAAGATCACGAAGGAGTAAAAGTTTCATGAGCTATGTCGTATTGGGATGTGAGAAATGGATTCTATGACGTGTCGTCTTCGAACAAACATGATTCATGATAGTTTACACTTTCCTATCGAGGATTTCGTAATACGAATTCCGTTATAAATTATCCTTACGAAAATTGATTGTTATATGTAGGTAGATAGGATATCACCTTCTTGCGTAATCCAACGAGCAACTTCTTTGCTTTTAAGAAGAAAAAAGGCAAAAAAAAAGAGAAAAAGAACATACGATAGAAAAATGTGCCTCTAGTTAAAGAAGACGAATGATACTTCTGTTTTATCTCGTTTTCTTTTTTAATCTCTTTTGCATACACAAGTTAATAGCCGACATTCCAGTACATGACCGCAATCGATAACAATATTTCATATTTCGATATACATTTCACTTCGTAAATATGTTTTACTAGCGATGGAACACTGTACTTGATTGCTACAAAATAGAATTTCGTTGGGAAAAAAAAAAAGAAGAAAAAAAAATAAAAAAGAGAAGAAGTTGCTATGCAGAAATCAATAACCTCTCGCTTCTCCCTTATAACTGATATTTTTATACGACGTTAAAAATATTACATTAAACGAAAGCAGGAGACTTCGACGTTGGAAAAGGGTCGACGCGACTTTTATGAAAAGAAAATTTAATGGAACGAATAACCGAATGATACGTCGAAAGATGTATTTATATTCTCTGAGAATTATTTTCCACGTCGTAACGAAAGTAAGAAAATTTTGAACGATGTCGTTTGAAAATGAGCCGACGTTTATACGGGATGATAATTTAATCTTTTACCTTGGATGGAGGAACGTTAATTTTTAAGAATACGAAACTAACAGACAAACAACGGAAATATTGTCAAAGATACAAAACATAATAAGCAGATGACAGGTGAAGATCGTGATTATCTTGTTAGCAGAAGTGGCAGAATTACGGTGTACGCCTTAAAGTGCTGAAAGCTTAGGACAGATGTCGCAGTAGTTAATGAACGAACGAGTCGGACGGATGCAGAGTTCATAAGACATTGATCTCTCGTTACATTCTCGAGAACGTCGGTGTATATGTGCAAATGTATGAACATAAGTACCTGTCTAAGAGAAAGAGAATGAGAGAATGATAGAATGAAAGAGAGGGAGAGAGAGAGAGATCGCTATTTTGAAATACGAACGAATAGATATCTAATTTACAAATTAATGTAAAAGATGCATACGCAAGAAAGTAAGACAAAGGAACAAAGTCCCGAAGGCAATAGAAAATTTATTTAAATATATCCGTGAATTTACTATTCGATCTCGTTTGAAACTCGGCATAGAAATCGAAACCATTTACTTAAACAATCCATTATAGTTTAGAAACAATGAAACTGAAATAAAATTCGAAAAACCATTCGATATCTTCCTTCTATTCTTTCAATTATTTTCTTGGATCGCTTGAGAAAATCTCCTATGCACTTCTATCATTTCTAATATTATAATCCACTGCTTTGATCACATCTTGTCTCTACGTACAGGGCCGTGACTTTGAACGTTCGTGGTCGATTAACGCGCAAATTTGCCATAGAAATTGGATGTGCTTCCAGAGAATTTACGACGTTTATAACGCTCACACACGACCGTAGAAATATATATTACATACGTCTACATAAAGATATATTATGTACGCACACAAAGTTTATCTATCCAATTTAAACTGGTTCTTTACAACAACGAATGTCAAGGATAGTTGCTTGAAAAACTTCAACTATCAAACACGACACTTTTTCCATTCTTTAAATCCAAGCATAACATTAAAATATATTTCATTTCTCATTTCAAAGAGTAACACTGACAAAACGAAAAACAATTTCTGAGGACAATATCGGCTTGAATTGTTTATGTCGTTTTCATTACGATTTCTATTCAAAGAACGGACTCTGAAGGGAGTAGGAAAGAGAAATGGGACGGAGAAGAAAACGAAGAGAAAAAGGAAACGAAGAGAGAAGCAAACTTTTTTTTTTCTATTTCCTAAGCGTTCCCTGCAACATTGAATTGTAAAAACATTGAATTGGAATATTTGTTAATGAATATAATCCAATCGAAGAAAGAAACGAATTTCTAGATGAAATTTTCGTTAACTCACTTTCTTGTTTTTAATGTTATTAATCCTTTTTTCGAGATAGATTGATAAAGAAGGCAATCGAAATGAAATTTAAAAGAGATACCTTGAGTTAAAGAATGATTACGTTAAAGATTACTTCGAAATATTAATTACGTTACACACATATGATTTAAATATTTACATGTTAGAAATTAAATGGAAACTTTATACCGATACAGAGAGAACTTAATTTTGCCTTGACGAACTGACAAAAAGGAATAAAAATTATTGCATGTGAAAATTACGGCCTTTGTCTCGGTATCCGTCCTATCCTTCATAGTTCTCATCGCGATATGAGATGCGTTTTGAATTTATCATCGGTTTCTCTTTACAGTGCACTCAAAGTCTCGCTCGGGCCGCGCCTCGTTTCGGCTCTTTTTTCTTTTTTCCAAAGCGCAAAATCCGCTCAGAGAAAGAGAGAGAGAGAGAGAAATAAAGGGAGAAAGAGTACGAAACGTGATATAAACTCTTCGCAGTCGATACGCGAGACAGACAATACATATATATATATATTTCAATTAATTCGGTTTAATATAAATATTATATAATAGATCGAAATTAATTTTCTTTATTATAATGATCCATTAAATGAAAAATTATTTGTACGAAACGATTAATTGCGATCTCTTCTTTGATTTAAATAAATAAATAACGTTCTTTCGGAGCTTCCATTTCGTCCTTTTACACGAAATGATTTGCG
This sequence comes from Vespula pensylvanica, assembly GCF_014466175.1. NCBI lineage: Eukaryota > Metazoa > Arthropoda > Insecta > Hymenoptera > Vespidae > Vespula > Vespula pensylvanica. Next base: position 6,210,889 of record NC_057692.1, on the reverse strand, counting down.
ATGAAGTTATTAGAATTATTTGACGATTATCCAAATAATTAATGAATAATATATATATATATATATATATATATATATATATATTGCATTGTAATGTTACATTCGAGAGAAGGGGAATAGAAGTTAAATTTAACATCACTAGCTTAATTTAAATATTATTATTTCAGTACCAATGAATCGATATTTTACATAAAGATTATAAATATTATAAACGTCATGACTACACGATTCAACCAACGAAAACTTTAGGACGCATTAAAATGCGGACGGTTGAAAGGGTCTAAAACGAGAAAGATGAAAAAGTAAAAAAGATGAAAGCGCTTGGTAAAAAGTCTCCTATTCGACGATGACGATCATTCGCAGAGTGAAATTTATCTTAAGTGCATTTCAGTGCAATTTACGATTCCTATATCGATAGTTTATGAATCTTGTACATAAACGTAAACATCCTGAAACGACCCATAAAATGTCGAACCCACACGATCGCGATAAGAACGTTACGTTCTTTCTTCTTCTCGTAATACTCTACTTCTTTATGCGAGAATACATTTGATTCGCATTAATCGACAAACGTAATTCGGAATAAAGCAAAGATCTCGTCGATAAATGGGATTTCAATTTCGGAAGGGTATGAAGAAAAGAAAAAAAAAAAAGAAGAAGAAAAAAAAAAGGAAAGAAAAATTCAACGCAAAGAATAACATTAAGAGGAAGAAGAGGAAGAAAGAACGGCCGGCGTTCGTTCGCAAAATTAAGAGGAAACTCGTGAAACGGATTATCGAGCTTTAATTAAGCCGATGGGTAAAGGGTTCTACCGCGAATGAACCCTTTGAAAGCGAGAGGAAACGAAGCGCAAGTTTATTTCGAATCGAGCCGAAAAGCCCCGGGGTAAGGGAAGAAGGGCATCGAAATGCAAGAAACAAAAAGACTCGTATCGATCGCATTTCCTCTTCAATTTCCCTCTCGCATATTCGATTTCTCTTCGGCCGATTAGCATCGGCAATCTACACCATCCGTTCCACGTTATGCCCTTGCAATAGGAGACCGTTCGACTTCATTGCCTTTTAATTACTTCCGTGATAGTTAAGTAGCTTCGTCAAGTAAAGAGCAATAATATCCAAGACAATGATTAACCGCACTTAGACTAGTAACGCAGACTAGAAACCAGAGAATATACGAACCAAAGAAAAGAGGAGGAGAGTGAAGCTAATCTCACTACCGAGATAGGGCTTCCGCTATACCTAGCGCGTTAGTTTATTTAGCATCGAAATCCCAACGGATTCTACCGAGTTAAACGTCCATAAAGCCATTTCGTGCGCACGACCGTCACGCATCACGAAGAAACTTGTTAGCCCCGGGCGAAGGATATTACGATCCCTTTCGACGGCAACATCCTTCGAAGGAGAAACCATTTTCCTCAGGGATCGATTCGTTATTTACGAGAAAAGGAATTCGAGAGAGAGAGAGAGAGAGAGAGAGAGAGAGAGAGAGAGAGAGAGAGAGAAGAGATCGATGGATGCCGGAAGTCAACGTGAAATTTCAACGTCCGCTTTCTACTCTTTTTATTTTCTATGGCCGTTACTACAGGCGATAAACGTATCGATTCGATTATGACGCGTCGATGGCCGAAGCTTCGATAAGCTTTTCTGTCCGCATTTTCGACCACCCATCAAACTTGCATGAAACGTGAAAAGCCTCGTCGTTCCAGTTTCTCTCTCTCTCTCTCTCTCTCTCCCTGCTTTTTTGTAACATCAACTTTGGATACGATAAAAAAGCATGCGATTATGTATATGATTCCAGGATGTTGAAAAAAAAAGATTATAAAAACGTTGAACCTTATGGAAATAACCAAAAAGATGACTCGTTTAAGCATCGAACAAAAATCTCTTTTCCACGATGTTCCTTTCGAAGGAAAATTATAAAATAAATAGCACATCTAATTAACGATTCGCATATTAAAATTATACATAGTATCGCAATTACCCCTTATAAATATAATATCACCGCCATGAAAAATTCATAAATTACGTAGAAACAAATATCGATTATCGTCAATTCGAAATCAATGTTGATTTCATTAGTTTTATACTTCGAGTACGAACAAGTTCGTATAATAATGTATATATATATATTGTTTTATACTTTGAGTAGGAACAAATTCGTATAATATGAAAAAGAGAGCGAATTTCTTTTAATTGCTTTACGTTCTTCTTATTCCCATGCAATTGACGAACAAAAAGAAGAATCGCGTATGAAACTATATAAATAATGCAAGTATTACGTTGATATTCCACAAACGACGGACGATTTAAAAACGGCTTTAGTCTTCGGAAAAAACATTGTACCATTGCAAACAAGTATAATTCTATATTTATATCAAAGGACATCAAATTAATTTGGTTTTTATGAGAAAAAAATTAACCGGAATATTTTCAAAGAACGTTCTCGTTCAGGAACAAAACAATTTTGCCTCGTACGTGAGTCATTAAAAAAAAATTTAAATTTGGACAATCGAACGCATAACAAAAATTCCATTAACCGAATCGATATACACAACGCATACTCACGATTGATTGTGGTTTTAAATGTATTCCAGTACGATTAAACGACGTGGTTTGTAAAACGAGATTGTTATTAGGAAATTAACATCACAACAATAATTGTATACGACGTTATAGAGGACAAATGAGTTTCCTATTAATTTATTCGAACTACGGACTCCCCAACGGAACTGAAGCTAAATGCCGCGTATATCGGCGATCTCTCTAATCGATTTGCGTGCACGCGGTTAGAACGATTTATCGAGTGGAATTAGAAAAGCATAGAACGCTGCTCGACGCTTCTCGAGTTTTTGTAAATTAAATTCTGCCAACGCAATTGTTTTCAAACATGTCAATGGGAAACGAAGAGAGAGAGAGAGAGAGAAAGAAGAAAGCAAACGAAATAAAAAAGAAAACGAAGCAAATAAATATAAAATTAGAGATGAAAAGTTTTTCCTAATAATTAGCCTCAAATTTTCTGTTCGCCGAATGAAAAACCGCGCTTTCCAATTTATTTACCGAACGAATTCATTCCTGGCGAATCGAGCAACCCTAATGCGGCCGTTCCGTTCCCCAAAATCATCCCACACTCCGACAAAAAAAATAACTAGAAGTACGAACGAAAATGGACACGTTCCAAATACTACATTAACTTTTCAGAATTTGTATAATTGATTGGCCTGCTTGGCTCGATTACCTGCTACGTATAACAAATTCCATTCGCAGAGATCAATGCAAAAAAGAATCGAACGTGAGGTGAAAATCGTACGAAAATTCTCCTTTCTGATCGGACGTTATAAATCATTGTTGTTAATAGCTATACCACTAAAACCGCGAGAAACGTTCTCCGAAATCTGCAGAGAACTTTACCTTCTGAAATTGTTTCTACAACAAGATAACATATTCAAAGACCGACTGTAATCTTAAGGACTCATTAGTAAGGTCGACTAGTGGACCTTATCTTAAACATACCGATATACTCGAAGTGGAACAAGAATTAGATCTTTAGAACTTATATGTATTATGGTATTGTAATGTTACAAACTTACAACACTAACGTGAAACGTGCGATCTTAATTTTCAACGCCTAACAGCAAACTGTAGAAAGTCACCAAAACGAGCTTGTTACTAATTCCCTTTATCGTCTTACTTCTTAGAGTTCCAACCAACGATTATCTCTACTATAAATGATTATACTATTTTACAAGACTACTGGTAGAAACATAATACGTTCATAGACGATTTAAAAACGAAAATCCTTTGGTTACTCTAAACATACTGGAATAGTCACGGTAAAACGAAGAAAACCTTTCCCGTATACCAGTCACGATTAAAATGGGTTTTCCGGTAAGTCGACGTTTCCTTTTACCCTTGTCACTTTCGATAGAGCTCGCGTGAATGGTAGACCTTGTAACTCGATTCTATCGATATTCTAAGGGCGACTTCTTTCTTAAATTCTTGGCAAAGATCGAACTTTCGTCACAAATCGAGAAATCTTTTCGATATTCTCAAGAGAGAATAAAAGAGAATAAATGTAAGAGAGAAAGAAGGAAAGAGAAAGAGAGAGAGAGAGAGAGAATAGAAAGAGATTTTTGCATTGATTTATTTCTAACATCCTCGCTATGTATTTCAATAACTGACTACGTACAAACGCACTCGAGAAATAAGACGGAAACTTTGAAAAAGATCAAAGTACTCCTCGAGCATATCCTTTTAAATATTAAAATCAATTTCAATCTACATTTAATACAATGCTTTGCTAAAAGAACAACTACAAGTTCGACAACTTTTGACAGACGTTCTTAAAACGAGAAAAGCATTGTGCACGTACTTAACTATACGTATAGTATATATAAGTTTGGAGTACGGTTATGGTAAACCTAGAAGACAGCTCCTCCATAAATTAGAGTAAGAGACAATGGGTAATATCACGGTGAGTAAATATAGCAAAGACACTCGTAGAGAACCGTACTAAGTATCGCGAAGTGAACTTTGAGCGACCTTCGCAAACAGAGATACATGCACTCGAAAAGTGTTGCCAACAGACGGTAGAACTTACTATGAGTAACTTTCATGGATGACTGTTAACTTAATGGTCAAGTATATATATATATATATATATATATATATATATATATATATATATTTTGCTGTCACTCATCGAAAATTTCCTTCTTGCGAAGTTATCACTTAAAAAGATCCCTACGTCGTTTCTAAAGAGATCCTTCATCCTTTCTCCGTCAACGATAAGAGTAGATATACAACAGCTTGGTAGTATATCAAAAAGGATATATACGAAATGGGAGCTATTTTCGAGGGTTTTAGACACCAGAGGAAGCTACCAGAAAGCAATAAAAAATCTCTCTCATCTCCGCTACTTATCCCGAAAGGCACGAAAGGTCAAATCCGGCGGGTGTTATCGAGAAGATTTCGAGGCGATATAAAACGGCTTACACGCGTTGCACTCGACCAGTACGCGACAATTCCACCTTGAGTAGTCACTCATAGATTTCTTTTTCCAATAAAGTCCGGGTATCCGGTGCAGTACCGTGGTCACAACTTACAGAAAAATTGATCTCCGGACATCGCGTACAACGTCACGGAGAAACGGCTGCGAGAAACTATCCCTTCGGCTAGTTCGAGACGTTAATGCCATATTTCACAGCGCTCGGAAACAGTCTCACCAGGAGGCGACGGAAAAGACCGACTACCGAGACGGATCGATTTCGCGACTTTGCTTCGTGTCCAATGTTCTTTTCTTTGTCCCAACACATACATACATACATACATACATACATACACACACACACACACACTCTCTCTCTCTCTCTCTTTCTTCTTGTTTTTCTTTTTCTTCTTCTACTTCTCTTTTTCTTTCCTAATATTTCCAATCTTATCGAACTATTCGTTCGTACGCGAAAATATATACCTTCGACGAGTTTATGTATGTACTCAATGAGTATTTCCATTTCTCTCAGTTTTCTAGATAGATCATACGTAGCATGTTCTGATAAACAAATCTAATATATCTAGAGAGAGAGAGAGAGAGAGAGAGAGAGAGAGAGAGAGAGAGAAATTAAGGGATCATAGGTTACTATAATGCAACGACAATTCGAAACTGGACCCCACAAACTACTATAGTAGCGAAGTTACGCAAAGGACATAATCAATGCCAACGATGTCCTAGATCTTGCTATGTTATGCATCAAATCAAGGATGCCATTGCCAGTGTCACTCCGAGCATGTTGGACAGAGTGTGTAGCAACATCGAGCATAGGTACGCTATCTACTACGTTACAAATGAGATGCGCTTAGAAATCTATCGATCCGAGACAAGAAACTATTTCGATAATATCGGTATACGGAATTGTAAGTATCGCATTGTCGAAAATTAAACGAATCTCAGATAATACTTTTATTATTGAAATATCAACTGAAAATGGATAAAATAAAAGACAAAGGAGGAAAAGAAAAAGAACATCTCGAAAGAGATTAAACTGTGACTAGCGAAGAGTATCATAAAAGACGTGAAAGATAATGTTTTCTAATAAAGAAGTGAAAACATAGCCGATGATAATAAATTACGGTACAGAGAATGATCGATCGGCAACGACGCGAGACTTCATTTATATACTATCGGCAGAACATTTTGTCATGGTATCGACAGATATTTAAATAATTACTTATCGTTTCGATCGAACACGAACTAAGAACGGTATAGGACGACGTAATTAGAAAAACAGATAAGGAAACAAAGTTATTCGAAGCAACATAAACATCGCAATATTATGAAAAACGAAAATGTTATATAAATGGATGAGGTCACCTTCGCATAAGTTAAATTTTAATTACGTCTATTACATAGTTCGTGTTCCATTATATCAACAAAAACAAGAATACACAGAAAAAACCATGTGTATTCGACAAAGCTACATACTTGTACCGATGGTCATACCATGTTATATTTCTCTCTTTCTCTTTCTCCGTATGTTGACTATGTCGGATAACCTTTAACGTTATTTTTCTGTTTAATACGAGGAATATTTATGACTCATACAAACACGTTCTCGGTTCACCGAACACGACATGTCCCTGTAATGTTTGAAAATCGTTACGCCTCTTTCTATCGCATCCTCATATTTTCGCCTGTTATTTTTCGAAATAAAATAAATACGAGCTTAGTTTATTACTCCGACATTTGGTGCATGCTACCATTTGCATTTGTCAGCACCAGTTACATCGTCACGTTATTTCGCTTACTATTACAACTTCTCATCGGTCGGCTTCATTAACATTGTTTATTCTGCGATCGAATAAATATCTTGATTTTTGTTGAAACTACGAGTCTTTCGATTTCAAAAGAAAAATTGATCATTAAAGATCTGCGAAAAAAAAAATATATCGTCCAAAAATAACATTTTCTCTTGTTAATGAGGGATGTATCTCTTGTTAAAATATATTTTCATCGAATTGTCGAAAAATTCGAATAACGAACAAGATCGTTTCGGTAAAAATTATTTCTCATATTTTTCTTAAGTTTTCTATCGATTCGTAGTTAATTATCGTCGTATTCACATCGTTTTCGCTCTCTTTTCCTGAATTTAAAGAATAAACTGCTTAATCCGGCCTACATCGATAGATAACTCTGTACCGATTCGTTTGATAAAACACACGATACAGCGACCAGAAAATCTTTACATTCCAGAATGAAAGTCGAAACGAATACGTATGAGCGAATCGGTACATTCGGTCGAATGAAAATGTTTCCTGGATTGAACGAGAAATCTCCAAAGAGAAGTAAATGTCAACTCTAGTCGTGGACGATTCTAGGTCGGTTGATGTCTCCGTAAGATGAACCTTTCAGAAACCTACGAGAGGTCTACGTGAACGAAAAAAATGCGGTATTAAGCTCTCAACCGTTTGACATAACAACGCTCGGTGGACATCCTCGTAGTGAAAGCGCAAAAAGCCACTAACATTCGACCATTCGCGAAGCTTGCTTCAGCCTTGCAAATCGTTGCAAATGTATTCGCAATTAGCATAGTAATGGCAGTTGTCGCATAAACGAGGAAAAAGCAATCGATGATATTTTCGAAAAAAGATCATCGTTGAAGTTAAACTGTTACGAAATAATTTAACGATATTCTCGCACAAAAAAAATTTTATCTAAATATAAATTAATAATTTAAAAACCGAAGAACTAGAATATTCGCTAGGATAGAAGCTTTCGAAACTAAACGGATTTTCTAGGTCGACGAGAAAGAGAGAGAGAGAGAGAGAGAGAGAAGTTTAGCAACGAATCTATAGAATCTACAGTTCTAGTGTGCGCTGTATTACGTTCTCTTTCTCCTTCTCTCCCTTGTGTACTTTATACAATGTTGTACTGGACGAAACCCATTATCGTAAAAGCAAAACAAAAACAGTAACCCTCCGTGTGCCGTTAGAGAATGCTCGTAGTCGGATCCTGGCTGCTAATTTGCGACACTGTAACAGTTCTTCTCTAACATCGACCACGCTATTCGAGTAAAAAGGAACAAAGAAAATTCACCGATCGTGATCTGTTGTAAATCTACGTCAATTCGAGACAAATTGGATACATTACGAATCAAAAGAAATATGTGATCTTTTGTCAATGGATATTGATAACAGCAACTTCCACCTTCAAACGTCTTTCAATAGAGAGAGAGAGAGAGGGAGAGGGAGAGGGAGAGGGAGAGTAAAAGTACAACAAAAGGTACGTAAACCATTATCATGAAAACAAAATAAAAACAGTACGCTTCGGTTTGTCGTTACGAGAGGAGCTCTTGAAAATCTTCTTACGTTAATTGTCTTTCGAAATTCGTGTGAAGCACATGCTCGTAGTGTAGTTCCTCAAGTATAACAATATTAACGCTCCAATGCAACAATTAGAAAGTTCGATTCATTACTTATCTGGTCGAATACTGCATGGAAACTGTACGTTCGTACATGAACGTTTCGTAACATCACTTTGTCCCATCTGCTATATCATACAATTAACTTGTACAGTTCCATCCTTACCGGAGCAAGAGAAACGTTAATATTATAATCTAAGCTCTGTATGTGTGTGTGTGTGTGTGTTACGCAACGAATCCCGAATTAGTTTTATCTCAATTTTGCGAAGAATGAAGAAGAGAGAAAGAAAATTGAAAGTAAAGAAGACATTGCCGATGCGTCGATCATTTCAAACTGCATTCAAGGTACGTAAAAACATCGTTGATAAATGGCTTCATATAAGATTGAAAGAATACTCGAATCTTTTTCTTACGTCGCTTTTATTATACCACGTAGCTACGTATGTAAAAGCCAATTGATATCAAAAAAACGTATTTCACGTCTTTCATTCGTCATCTTGCACGTTCGTTCGTTCGTTTTGATATTTACTCTTCTATCAACAAAACGGGAGACCTACCATTTTCAAGATAACGTTCGTTTCTTCTCGTTCTACGTGATAAGATAACTCCACGTTAAACGTTTCATGATTGAATTAATAACACAAGAGGTTTTATCTAAAAGGTAAGCGAAAGAATGTAATATTAATTTTCTCTCTTGTAAAAAATTGCACGGATATGGGTTTTTAGTCAGATAAAAAATTTGAATATTTTTATTATCACGGATTAACTTATATCTACAAGCATGTACGTATATATGTATATACATAAAAGCGGATACTATGGTATACTATGTTTTTATACTAAATATATCTATACGAACTCAAACAAATGTCTACGGATATGTAAATAATGAAGAAAGCACGACGATACTAGGAATAGAAACGTTCGAACGTTACGTTCGATTTATCGAAGAGAACCGAACAAAAACGAATGAAAGTGATCCTTGGATAAAAATCATAAATGTGTTAGTATGCTAAGAACAAAATGTCCACTGCAATATTTGCCGAGCTTCTCAATTATTAATACAATGCGAAGGGTCCAAATACACAAAAGAGAAACGTTTGGATGTTTTACCCTCTTTTTTATGGTTTTTTCTTTTCTTTTTTCCCCCTATTTTTATTTTTATAGAAACATCAATTCTTACTCGGCACGAGAAGATCGACGGGTGTGCCGATAACTACGAAGGGGAAGGAAAGTAGGTGAATCGGTGATACCGCAGATCAAGCAGGCCAATAAACACCCGCTTGAGGTATTCCTTCAGATTTGCCAGGAAAAAAATGGCGAGGAGACCGAAAAGAAAAAGAGAAAAGAAAAAAAAGGTCGGCTTTCGTTACGCCGTCGGACAAACTCGTAAATCTTTGGCAAGCATTACACGTTTCTATCTAAAGAACGAACTACTCTACTATATTTCCTTGTCCTTTTGGTTTATTAACGTCTAAGTACGCCGTTCGCCTGTCACGACAAGACGAAAAGCTGGGTAAACTGCAACGTAAATTTTTACTTTTAATTTCTACAACGTAATTATAAAATATTTTTTCTTAAAACTATAGAAGGAACAATATATGATACAACGCATTATCAAAAACGTTATTAAATCTTTAGCAGTGATATATCGTGAGACAAACGCGCGTTTTTAACTTACGTCTATCGAAAATTTTGTCGATATAATAGTGTAATATAATACAATGCATTATCAAAAACATTGAATCTTTAGCAGTGATATGTCGAGAGACAAACGCGCGTTTTTAACTTACGTCTATTGAAAATTTTGTCGATATAATAGTGTACGATAATTTAGATATAAAACTAGGAAGATGATAATTTCAGAAATTGCATCTAATTCGTCCGGTCTCGAACGAGTAAATTTTCGCTACGTCCGGGAGGAGGAACTCATTTCGAGTAATAATTCGTTGCGGGTGCATCTGGAAAATCTAGGAAGTTCCATCGATCTATAAAGCAGATCCCGTAATCGCATTGCCGCGTATTTCTGCGACGACATCGTGATCTGTGTTCTACTATGTAGAGCATCGGAAAGAGAAGGGGAGCATAAAGTTGAAAAAGGGATAGAGATAGATAGAGAGAAAGAGAAAAAAAGAAAGAGAGAGAGGGCAGAAGAGAAAGAGAAAATACGAATCCGAGGATGACAGTGGAAAGATAGAAAAAGGAAAAGAAAAAAGAAACGAAAGGACTCTTTTCGTGTCGTTGCGCTCGGTAAAATCAATTTTCCTCGTGGCGTCTTTCTCGTTCGCTCGTTCGCGACCCCATTTGCTGACCATAAGAGATCATACGTGAAATCCTGCTGCGGTTTTCCTTGGCTCACATCGGTCATCCTTTACAGATTTTTCGGATTCTCGCGAGTATAAAAAGTGAGAACCCAGATCTGTATTAGAACGCGTAAGAACGAATGAGAAAACAACGGCAATTGTATGTGATCTCGTTTCCTTGGAAATTATCCTCGGATCGCTTCGTCAATTAGCGTCTTTTATAGATTTATCATTCCAGTTGACAGAATCGAAAGTGCCATTCGAATAAATATCATTCCTTTATTCAAATGACGACGATGAAAAAGTCGTTATTCCTATAACAATTTCCAGTAAGTCTGATTCTCTCAAAAGAATCTCTCTTTCTCTTTTTCTAACGGATAGAACGAAAATACTTCGATATTTTTGTCGATGAAATAGCAGGATTTATATGAGCGCCGCTCGCTTAAAAAATATGAGATAGAACTTTTGTTCTAGTTGCTTTATATCAAAGTATAAGTTCCTTTATACAGACTCTGTCATTATATCTCGATATTTATACAGACTTTCACGATTCAACGTATGAAAACATGCGTATCGTAAAAACATTGTAATTCGTAACGACTATCCAGTCTTCGTCCTTAATCATCGAACTGGAACGAAAAAGAAAAATCTAATCGATAATTGAACTTTAACGATACGATATTGAATGCGACGATATTAGAAATCAGTAAAAACCGACTCCCGAAGAAACTTGACGAAAACAACGATAAGAAACAAGAAACCCCCTAAAAATAGCAGTCAAGCCCTTACCGTTAAAGATCGAATTTTTTCTCTCAAGGGAACAAAGAAAATATGATATGTGTCTTATCGCGTTCATTCATCTTTTTCCAAAGTTTCACGATCATAATTCACCTTCAGCAGATGAGTCCAAAATCATCGCTGAATTCTATATTCCATCATCGTTATCGCGATCTCGGACATTCGAAAAAGACAAACGATTTTTCTAGCTGGACATTGATAACATTTTCGTTGCTATATCGGGATGACCCTGAAATGATTTAAACCGTCAGTGGAATTCGGCCAACGACATTTCTCTTCCATCGTTTAACGATACTCAAAAAAAGTTTCTTCGACACCAAGAAAGACGGTGGCAAGAACTTCACTGGTACGAACACGCGATGATCTATTCCAAACTGCAAGAAAAGCCGAAGCTGCAAAGAAATGCAAAAGAGATAGGAAGAGAGAGAAAGAGACAGAAAGGGACAGAGACAGAAAGAAAGAGAGAAATAGATAGTAAGAGGAAGGGAGAGTAGAGAGTGGTGGTAGGGTTGGAAAAAGAAAGAAAGAGACAGGACCGAGATCTCGTCTGAGCCTATTGTTGATCCTTTGTTTCGTACAGCAAGAGGACGCGAAATACGCGGATATCACAAAACAATGCAGCAGCCTCGAGCAACACGAGGCGAGGAGAGGGGAACCAAGTCGAATAGAGAGGAAGGAAAGAAAAAAAGAAGGAAGGGAGAAAGAAAGAAGAAAACAGAAGGACGAAGAAGCAGGACGGGAGGGTGAAAGAAGGTAACAGAGATATAGAAGTAGAGTGACAGAGAGGAAAAGAAAAAGAAAAAGAGAGAGAGAGAGAGGGAGAGAGGAAAGGTATCGTTCGAGTCATACTAGCTAGTGGAAAAACGCCGACGTTCCAAGCCGTCTCGTGCTCCGATTCAATAAGAAATTCTTGACGCGAAAGAGAGAAGTATCGAGAGAAAGAGAAAGAGGAAAAGAAAGAAAAGGAACAGAAAAAGAAACAGAGAGGGAGAAAGAAAAAGAGAGAACATTTGGTTTCAAAATCAAGCGCCGCTTCCAGTTGCCAAAACCTCCACAATGAATCGATAGTCCAGTAGGTCACGTTGATATGGAAAACTGTGCCAAAGTCTGTCTTTTCTGTCGAGCCACTGGCATGACTATCTCTCTCTCTTTCTCTCTCTCTCTCTCTCTCTCTCTCTCTCTCTTTCTCTCTTTCTCTTATCGTTTTTGTTTTTCTCCTGTACGCGTCTACCCTTGGTCGGTCACTAGCATCCTCTTTCTCTCTCCCTCTCTGTCTCTTACTCTCTCATTTTTCCCTTCCATCCTTCATCCATCGTCATCGTCAAAACCAGCACGAGAGCATCGTTACATGAACGTACTCCTTCCTTTTACAGTACAACCCTTTGTCGCCATTTCAACGAGGGGTGCCAAAAACATGCGGGACATTCGACCTCCGAACGAGTCGTCAAAGGATCGAACGGTGACCGCAAAATGGACGAGAACGATCGTCACAAGCTTCGGTTACAGGTGATCAACTACAAAAAAGCTTCCTTCTCATCCATGGTACGAGAGAAAAAAGAAAAAACAATCAGAGTACTGTGTGCCAATCCACAGCGCGATCAAATAAAAGAAAAGAAAAAAAAAGTATCGATGACAAGACGTTTGTTATCGATGAGTCAGGTCTCTCACGATACCTCGAAAATCGTTGCTTTCGTTTGGACCGAGCGATACCAGCCAGATTGCATGGAAGAAAAAGAGAGAAAAAGAGAAAGAGAGAGAGATGCTTCTCGTTCGGCCTCGATTTACGGCCGATTATTTGCGGTCGTCGCGTTATTTGGCTCGCGGAAGATTCAAAAACCCGACGCGAAAAGCGCGACGATAAATATTACGAGAAAAATGTATACCGTACGTTTCGTAATCATTAACTCGTACTAGTATGTTTTTATACGTTTTTGTTCGATAAATGATGAAACGGTAAAAAATTAAAAATCTTTCATCCTCTTCGTCATTTTAATATAAAGATTTCTCGATGACGTACATAAGTCATCGATAAGAAAAAATTGGAGAAGTTAGAACGCAGAAGAAAGGATTGTTCGACTATTTGTCAAGATTCAGTTTATGAGATGTCCAATAAAACCTCTCGAACGTCATGTGAAGCGACTAAAAGGAAAAAGGATTCGGAAGGATATGGATCCTTCTCTCCATCATCGGAAGGATCCTCTTTGAAGCCAATACTTTGCGGTGCGACCCTACTACCATCGAGACTTTATCTGCTCGTATGTGTTTACATGAAAAATGGTTCGATGATCGGTGCACCAATGGCAACGAAAACGGCAGCAAACCCGAAACAATTTTCTAGTTCATCTCGGAAGGTTAGTCGAGTGTGATCGCAAGACTTTATAAAAAAAACAGGAGAGAGGAGAGAGAGAGAGAGAGAGAGGGATCTATAGGATAAATAGTCTAGTGACGATTAAATTCAAGAGATCCACACTAATGAATGTCCAATAAAAGGAAATTGATTTGTTGATTCTCTCAACTGTTTCCACTTAAGATTAATCCTTTGAGATTTTATCGTTTATCTAAATCGAATAAACGTTTACGGTTCGTTAGACTCAAAAGTAGACAGTGAGTTATTTTTCCAAGACCATCGATAACGTCCTCAGTCATAAGCTAAAGAAAAAACTCCCGAACGAGAAAGAAAAGGAACATTTAAATAAATCTATTAACGAGTACCAAGCTCATTAAGGTCGAAGATAAAAAAATCATCGATAAATTAAAATACGTGCTCGTATCGCGTTAAATTTGATTAATCATTGGAAGAAATATAAAAATTCACGGGTAATGCTTTCTATTACCGTTTCATTATGTACGCGTTAATAAAAGGCGAGAGAAATGGATTCTTTCGTACCAAGTGAAAAATTAATGCCCGCGATGACGCATGCGTATTAATAAAAGGAAAATTTTATAACGTTGTATGTATGTATCAGTTATCAGAAGTGTCCCATATTTCAATTTTACATTTATACGATACATTTTTATATTGTTTCAAGCGAAATTTCTAATTTCTAATAGGAACTCAATAAGATTTCTAATAAGGATCAGATTCCGCAACAAGTTAATGCAGAGCTATCGTGAAAACAAAGCTGCAGAGAAAAGTTTCGACGGGAAAGAATTCGGCGACCGAATGGCCGTCCTTGGCTTGGTAATACACCGACGTAACCGGATCGATATATTCGAAATGCTCGAGAAAAACTGCTCCTTCCGAGTCACTGACCTCGCGCGATTCAAATGACTCGATTCGTTGGAAAAAAATCGCAAAGAAAAACAAAAAGAAAAAACTTGTTAACATTACCTATTCGCAAAAACGAATTAAGTAAAATAATCATAACCTTGGAGCATATTTTCAATGCACTAAAGAAAATAATGAGTGTATTCATTATTAATTATTCTATAGAATCGATTTCCGAAGCTTGGAGATTCGCATTTCTACGGCAGCCTTCAAATTTTCGACGTCGCAGCAAAATTATTGAATTAATCACCGTGATTGTGCTAACACTTCCGTATTAATTCCCCTTCTTACGGTAGAACGTCTTTCCCAGATCAACCTTTGTTCTTAAAGTAAGCTCACAACCACAATACCACCATTGATCCGTATACCTCCTAGCCACAACGTTTGAAGGCGGTACGGCAATTTATACCCGTAGAAATCAAATGGACTGAACAAACCTTCGATGTGCGATAGAAATACGATCCGCTTATAATTTTCCCTTTTTTTCATCTTACGTTTATTCACTCCCTTCTGCTCTCTCTCTCTCTCTCTCTCTCTCTCTCTCTCTCTCTCTATTTTTCTTTCTTTAAAAAAATTAATTAAAAGCTATGTTTCGATAGATATCGAAATAGAAAAAAATGTTCGCACAAATTTATATCGTTTAAATAAAACGACTTTTCGATACGTTTTTCGATGTCGGGAAGAAAGAGACAAAATTTCCTACCAAGAATTCATCAAACGTCTTCGCGAAAGTTGATCAATGTCGATTTTCAAAGTGCACGACGCAAACGTCCGTTCTACTCGTAAACTTAGTCTGCTTCGGTAGATAGTCGAGGACAAAGGAACCTTTCACCCTTAAAGGGAACCGATCGAGCGTGACGCGAAGACCAAACCTTTTTCGCGTGCGGCCGTGCGCTTGCCTGCCTTTTATCGGATAACCATAAGTTGCATGGATCGGACCGTACTTCTTTCTACGTCTTTAACCTTCCTCCAAACTTCCCGAACACGTCGATCATATCGTGATACCCTTTTCGTCTGCGTCTTCTCAATGGCGAACCATCGCGAAGAATAGAATCTAAAAAGGACCGAGGAAGTCTCTACTAGACCTCGGTTGCTTCATCATCTATCCTACGATGAACTTCCTTGGATAGAATGTTATCGTTACGACGGCGTAATCGATCTAAAAAAGTTTTCACTACGATTTCAAACTGACGTCGCAAAATGAACGTACATTTTATCGTTATTTACTTGTGCTCTGAAAAGACCATCATTAAGTGTCTTTGAATTTAAAAAAAAGTATATATATATATCAATTTCTATGTCCTATATATATTAAGCGTTACACAATAACGAAAAAGTTACATTTCTATAAAGTCCCTCGTTGAAAAATTTTATCGCGACGCACTTCTCAGCATAATGTCACGCTATTCCATTAAGTGATAACGTTTATATATACGTACAATATGGTGGATCTCGTCGGTACGATACAACAAAGACAACTACGTTTCACCCTCTGTTCTTGCACGCTCGCTCGTTTCCGAGTCCGGTACGCATTCTTGGTTTATAATGCGCCACAATGTGTCCGCATCGATCCGCATGATTTTAGACACTTTTAAAAAAACCGAACGCGCGTGGAGAACACTCTTCCGGGGTTAGCGACCTTCGACTTCGATTATAGCGGATAATGGTTATCGGCTCGAATGAATTTACTCTGAAATTGAATGTAAAAGAAAAAGAAAAAAATATGAAAATATCGATTTTGGCGATACAATGCATAAAGATGCCCTGGTTATAACAATTTACTATACAACTACGTACTATAATGGTCTATAGCGATCATCATACTTAACCTGTTGCTTGAGATATCGATTTTTCGTTGTAACAGTTGATAAATCTTTAAATCTACGACAAAGTAACGGAATGATTTTCGATACAACTATTTTACGAGAGGAACTGAATGTAAATAATTGTCCGATATCGATAAAAATGACAAATCACGAGATTTCGCGCTCTCTTACGATGAAATAAAATTAAATAGTTGCTTTTGTCTTCATTAGGTTTAAATCTACGATATAAGAGCACGCAACAAGGAAAATCTAGTTTCGACTTTAAGCTCGTAAACTTGTTACACTTAAATTTAAGCGTCATTAAACTAGTAAGGGTTCTCTTTCTCTGACCACTACAATCGTATACAAACTCAAGTTTAAATGACTAGATAAAATCGAATTTCGAAACTTTAATTGTTCTCTCTTAACAGGCTTATTTTAATTCTCACAAAACTCTTTAAAGTTCCGATCTCGTCTTCATCGTATACCAACTTTAATGTTACAAACAATTTAGAAAGTTTACGAACAATAAGAACGACAGAAAAGTTGAAAAACTTTTGATTCGTAAAGAATTATCTTATCGTTGAGTGAACCTGAAGAACCAAACGACCTTTTTAATTTTATAGTAAATATAACGGCAGTTGTAAAAGAAAAAAAAAAAAAAAAAAAAAAAGAAAACAACAACGGTTTTACGAGCTTATGATTGTCATCATAACGTTAGTATTACACGACTAATTATTCTACTAAAATCTCCTGTAACTCACGCACAAATTCATTATTTTAATTACTGCGTATCATAATTATTCCGTCCATATTGAATCCACAAGATACTACTGGGATTCCCGCAGCGAATGAGGTGGAAATTTATTAAATAGAAGCAGATAATGAACAATGATTAGTTTTGTATCTATTAATTATATATTATTTGCATTGCTTTCGAAATATAATAATGTCATCTTATCGATATGACATCTTCATGTCGTAAGAAAACAAGAAACAAAGAAATATTACCGCGATTTATATAAGTATTTAAAAGACGGAACGAGAATCTTTGTATCCTTTGTAGATTCGCCATTCTTACGATCGATTAAATCTAACGATAATGTTTGAGTTTCTTTCAATCTTCACCGTCACACGTGATCCAGTTCATTCCCCGAGAACAGAGAGACGGAGAACACAAGAGCTCTCTCTGCGCCCTTAAAAAGAAGTCGAGCATGGTGCAGAGATTGAGACTCTTTTTGTCGGTTCCGCTCGGCCGACTTCTACTGGATAGCAATAAATTCCGCAGATCAAAGCATCTTTCTTTTTCCCTAGTCGTCGATCTCGTCGTTCTCCTCGTCGTCGACGTCGTCGTCGACGAAGGCATACACGAATACGTCGACGACGTCGTTGAAATCGATGTTGGATACCTTCTATGTGGTGGTATCCCTTTACCATGAGATTCCGTAATGGCGAGCGGCCATAAAGGGTAAACCTGCACCGAGAAAAGTTTGGCAGCGAAACGATGCACTTGGGAACGACGTGCCTTCCCGTATCCCTACTCCTATCTACTTTCTCCTATATCTTTCTTTCTTTCTACGTTCGTATACGTAGGAATGTACTTATCTCTGTGTGAACACACGTACGTATGTATAATACGTCTAGTTTTTCAACGAACACCAACTACGATGGAAAACCACGAAGAAGACTATCCTAACGTCGACTGCACGGACGGAATTGGGTGAAACAAAATAGCAGGAATTCCGGATGCAGTAAGAACACATGACTCTTTCGGGATATTACTACGCGACATCGAAGTTACTCGTGCTGGAATATTTTCCTCTTTCAGACTGATGTCCATCAGTTCGTATTCTCGTCTCTTCGCGAAAAGAAAAATACACGATAAAACGTGAGATTTTTCTCCGAAAAGATCGAAAATAAATCGTAAAAATATCCTTGAACTTCTTTACAGCGTACAGTAGAGAAGAAGATTTCGACGGACTGATCTTCGCCATTTCCTATATGCGACGTCGACGTTAAAACCAACATCGCCCCATAATCTTATGGAAATCCTAAAACACCGTTTTATATATGGAACACTGTACATAAGTACGTATGTATGTACCTATTATCTTGGGGATTGAAATGAAAATATACAAAGTTGTAATATAAACCGAAGAATAATTCAAAGTACTAATATTTACATTAGCGCGGCCTAATTAAAATCTCACAAAGCTTCGCCTCACAAATTTAATTAATTTTAGAATCATTTGCAAAGTACTTATCTCATAATCAATAAAAACAAACTCCAACTAATTCCCAAAGAAAGGATCTCAGGAGGATCAAAACTGGATCTCTCCAGAGTTGCGATATATTCGTCTCGTGTTTGAAATATCTACACGTTTTTCATCTACGCATTCACTTCTCGGTGTTCATAGTACGCAACCGAATCGATCCGCATGACGTGAAACAGAGAGAGAAACAGAGAGAGAGAGAGAGAGAGAGAGAACGAAAGAGGGAGCGCGAGATACCTATAGATGGAAAAGGAAAGAAAGATAAAGAGGGTGGTTGGAGAAAAAGGGAGAAAGAGAGAGAAAGAGAGAAAGCAAGAGCCGTCTTCCGAGAGGGAGAGTCGAAAAGAAACGAGTACCAGTGGGAGTCAGTGACCCTCGACGTTCCTGGAGACAGGAGTCGCTGTAAGTTTCATGCGCCCACCGCCTTTTCCTTTTCATCGGCCCGCATCGTGTGGCCCGCACTACTTCGAAGGCCGTACGTTATCGACCTTCCAAACGCCCGCAGGGAGAGCTTACTTCTGGCGTTGACGAGTTAATTTTAATTTCCCTTGGAACTTCGTCGACATATCGACACCCGACCGAGACTCGATACTACTACTTTACTACTACTTCTACCGTTACTACGTCTACTACTACTACTACTACTGCTGCTACTACTAGACTTTTGCCGACGTTGCTCCTGTTACTACATACTAGCCATTCATCGGGTTAAACGTCACGACGGATCCTTTTTTGTCGATTCTAAAGCTCGCTCGAAAGAAATCACTCGTTCAACCGTTCGCTCTTAACCAAAACTTTTTACCCCACGATGCAAGTAACTTTCTCCTTTTTGAAGTCGATTCATACGTAATTTTTAAATAATTATGTACGTCCTCGTGCGTTAGACACGTGAAATATCTTCCGTGAAATGAGGATGTTAATTGTAATTGTTAATACTTTATACAAAATCTCGTCGGATATTATGTTCTTAAATTGACGATCTACTCATCAGAATTCCTTTGAGAACACGTAGTATATCAGCTATGAGCGTTCAAAAGGTTGAAGAAAACTTTCTTTTATTTCCCTACTCGAGTATAAAAGTTTCGAAACAAGTATCTTGTTCGATTAAACTCCCGATATAAATTTCACAAGGAAAATCAAGGATTATCCGTTCGTTACTCGATGAAGGTTTTATCATTTTAGCTATTTTTCATTTTTAGTAACATAGTAACAAAATGGAACAAGCCGTTTCGTATTTTTGTTATTGCGTTCTCTGTACAATAAACAATAAAATATTTTTTTCCGACTGTTGATGCTTCATAAAAAATCGATTTCGCAGTATTCCATGCCTGCCTAGAAAAAACAATGTCAAAAAGGACACCGAATAGCTTAACAATTGATTCGTCTATTGAACTTCAAAAAATATTGATCCGCTTATTCAAACGACCTGTGGCAACAGTGAGAAAGCCGGTTTATGTAAACAAATCCACTTACTAGCTGAAAAAAAAAAAACCGTATCTAATAGAATGACACACTATAACCGATAATTCACACTACACGACTGTGTCTTTCTTCCGCAACGAGTAATAAAATGTTTAACGTCGATAAAAATTTTCTCGAATCTTTCAACGATGACAACGATCTATCAACGAGCTAATTATTAGTATAGAATATTCCGCAGAGACAAAATATCTTCGCTAGGCCTACTTTTATTTCACGCAGTGTTCTCTTGTCTCAGGGCTATCATCGCAAAATATATCACTTTTACATATGCGTACATACACGAGACATATTAATTTGCCTTTCAGTCTCTCAATTACAAGGATGCTATAACCATTTTCAAGAGATCCTAATAAGCGATACAGCTTATTCAATGCAGTCGACGACGACGGTACCTCTTTGGCATCGAGTCTCAGATATCGTGTAATCTTCCATTTACCTTCTTCCGCTCGAGTCGATAGATCCTAGATTGCGATGGAGGTAGCATATTCGATGATAGTCGGTTGCATATCACGAATAGCAAATTAGTAAAAGCACGCTGCATCGTTATGATGTTTTCTCAAAAGCGACGATGACGAAAGGGAGCACGTTAGGTGTTTATAAAAGACGAAAGTATAATCGATGGTTATTCGACGAGTTTATATAGGATTCAAAGTTTATTATATGTATAAGATTCTATCTTGACTCGGGGATTGGTAAAAGAGTAAGGCATAACCGAGAAAGTAAGCGAGTGCACGATGATGATACGGAAGGTTGGCATTGCCCGTCAAGAGAAATTGACGTCCGATCGATAAGCCCACCGCTTTAACATGGCTGATAATTAAATTCTCCTACAAGAGCTACAGTGGATGGATGAACGATGGTTACCTACTCGTATATTCCGGCTCACAAAGTCTCAACCTAACGCATCTCGAGCCGCGTGTCTCGTACCATCGCTTTACCAATAAAAATTGTTCGAGACAAAGGATCAAAAATGCGCGCAAAAGTGCCGTCGGCTCTGATAAAAAGCGTTTGAAGCGGTAGGGATAAAACAGAGTGACGCGTGACAACGAAGAATTATATATGCGAATACAAGTAGCCCCAGAGAATTTTTTTACCGAAACACGTGTATGTATTCGAACCTTTATCACGCGGCGTTACCACCCTTTTTGTTCTATCCTCGAGCGACATTAGATTGCAAGTCGTTTGTCCTAGAACGGAGATATGCTGAATTCCTCGGCCAACTATTTGTTTATGTCGCGAAGACCAATGCTTTTTGCAAACTTCTTGAGATTAGAGAGAACGAACAACGGTTCTCACCTTATATATGTACCTATGCGATATGTTAGACTAACGAGAACTTACGTAGCTTTTTTCACGTTCTTTTTCTTTTTCTTTCTTTCTTTTTCTTTTTTTTTTTTTTTTTTTATGTCCACCTTATATAGCCCTCACTACTACGTTCCAATTTTATTCCCAACGATTGAAATACGCGAGAACGTGTTCGCGCATTCGCATTGAAAAGTTTGAATGGGAGGTTATATAAATGATATGCTTTGTTGATTGCAAAGCGTTGCCGAAATAGACAAAAGCAAACGAAGAAAGGGAACACATTTTGGATAAAAGGAAAACGCGAACTCGTCTTTCTTTTTTCCGTATTTTACGAATACCTTTGTGAACTTCGATCTCCAAATATTTCACCCTTTTACAACCGTTCGGGTTGGCGCTTTCAAATGCGCGTCCACGGTTTGCAATTAATTGCTTCTCCTAGTTCTGAAAACAATTATTATCGTTTGCCTTTGTTTCATATCTTTCGTCATACCAACAATTTCTCTTTTATCGTGGCATCACGAACGTCACTCTCGTTACATTCTAATATCGAATTTCATATATTATATGAATAAACTTAATCGTAATAAATATTTTCTTTAAAACGAATAATATAAGAATGAAAACTGTCCTTCGAAATACACAGACAGAGTTGTTACGAAAAAAATTAAACATAAAACATTACGAGAAAGTTTACATAACTCTTTTGTATACGTGATATCCCGACGAGGGAGATATTGTCAATATATTTTTTTTTTTTTTTTCGTTAAGTAAATATGACATTTTTCCAACGTGTCGCGAAAGCAAACATCTAAATTTAGTCGGGTCAGCAAAATTTAAGTCACAGGGGGACTACCTTTATTATTAGCTCGAACGTCCTAGACGGATCGAACTGTCTGACATTTATTCTGGATCACATCCATTATCACAGGATCGGTCTCTTCGACACGCTCCAATTATAATAAATTTATAAGAATACAAATCAAGAAATTTGCAAACGGTGTTATATGATTTACACTCGTTTACAGTGTACAGATGAAACAAAACTATGGATTGTAAACAAAACTAACAAAAAATTAGCCGTCGGTAAACCCGTTTGTGATTTACATCGGGGATTCCACCGTATTCTTCGTTCCAATCCTATAACAACACTCCGTATTTCCCAAGGGAATTATATTAACACTCTTGATCCTCGCTGGATTAAGAAAAATTCGTTGATCTTCGAATATCCAACAAATACAACGAATTTAACTATATACGAAGAAATGAATTTTATCAAAGACCATAAATTGAATGAAAGAAACAGTGATATAAACAAATCTATCTATAAACTATATAGGTTCAACCAAAAGTTTCTTTCGCTATCTGCACGCAGCTAGTTTATCTGGCAGTGTTTAAAAACGAAAGAAACTTTTGGGACAACCTAATAGATTAGAAGCTAACAAAAATCCAAATTTTAAATATCGATAGATATAATATATAGGTATATACTTTTTTATAATACAAAAAAAAAGCATTAAAAAGAATGTAGAAAGAAAATATCGGTTAAGAACGACGATAACGTTTAAAGGAAAAGGTCCGTAGGTGCAGAAGCGGTGGCGCCTTTCCGACGCCCACAAGTCAGACGTCCTCTCCAGTCAACCAGTTTCAAGTGAAGGACTTCTATTAGCCAACAAACCAGCCAAGTTGATCCTCTCTTTACTCTTGGAAATTTTTTTGATCTCAGCACCAACAGCCAACTTTTAACTTGCTCTGATCAGTTATTTATATCTACTCAAAAATGTTTGTCAATAAATATTATATTGGTTACTCGTAAAAAATGTAACAAGAAGGACTAAAATGTCCCCTCTGAAAACTTACGAAATATATCTTAGATAATTATAGAAGAAGCTGTTAGCAAGAGTCAGCGAAGAAATTAATTACGAAATTAGATGTGCTGTTTAGATAAAAAATAAAGAAAACATTTAAATCGATCGATCGATAAGCGTACTGTCGCAATAGGTAATAGGATTTTAGTTTACACAGATTCTCATTAATATTAGTCGACTAAAACACACTGCAAATTATTCAATCTTCACTTAGCGTCGGTTAACTTCGTATATTGGCATAGCACTTTACAACCGCTTGCCTAGCTACGATGAGTAAGCAATTGGGTGAATGACATTTATTATGGTGTTGGTTCGGTACCACAAATTGAACTTTCCTTCCACGCGAACGACCCATACATATCCCCCTCGATATTCACGAACGAAAGGAATTTTTATCCCTTGGTTGAATCGATCCATCGAACGCTATTCAATTGATCCATTCGCAAGAATACCTTCGGGGACTACTCAAAAGCTCCGATTTTATGAATTCTATGAACCGGATGAAAATCATCGGTTTCTCCTTTTTCGCAAAAATATTGACAAATTCGTCGAGCGTCCTATTAGAAAATGAAAATATGTGCACGTTATCTCTCGAGGTTCACTTGAAATTTAACTTTACCTTATCAATTCACATCGACGCTCTAGTGACTCTCTTACACAGTAGCAAGGGGTGAGGTCACAGTTCGTGGTAAGACACAATAGCAAGTTGCTATGTTACGTAGGCTGCTCGGGGAAATAGTTTGGAACATTGTTAATCCGAAACCGATATATGCTGCCGCGAGGTATTTTCGCCGACAATAACCACTAGTGAGTGAGTAAGTGAGTGAGAGGGAAAGAGAAAGAGAAGAAAATAAAGAGAGGGAAATAGAGATAGAGATAGAGACAGAGAACATGGCAAGCAGAATGCGAGAGATGAAGAGAGAAAGAGAAAGAAGAAGTGAAAAGAAAGACGAATCTTACGCGGTCACGAAACAGCAACGGCGCAACGTTTGAAATTTTAACGACCCTTAACGGAAGATGAAACGAGTAAGAAAGAAGCCATCATCGCAGTCGTTTACTACGATCATTCTCGATTTTTTCAAAGTACTCTGGCACTTTCTCTCCCTCTCTTTCTCTTTCTTATCCGAAATATCGGCATTTTAAATTAGAAAGATATCGTGATACGTGGAGTTTGACGTTTCGATGAAATATTTAAGAACGTACCTATTCTTCGAATAAGGCTTTTGTGAAGACAAGAGAAAATAGTTTAAACGGAAAAGAATAATAATAAAAAAAAGAGAGAAAATAAATAAACAAAGAAAGAGGACGTAAAGTAGCTATACAATAATGCGTAGACACGTGTACATATGTAGATATATTGTATATTTACATGCACGTAGCTCGTGCAGTGTCCTTTGCCTTTCATCCAGTCGATCGGCCGCAAGTTCGATACGTCGCTTCGGCATACACCCACGTATCACGATCGTAAATGTATTTGCGTACGCTACGTATGTATGTACGTATGTAGGTATGTATGTATATGGCTTCGCATGTAAACGAGAAATTGACGCGAGGATGACGTTAACGCAAAACGATGCGACGGGAATACGATGAACGTCGATTCTTAATCGATAGCAATATTTCTAACGCTGATAAAATGTGCATCGAGTACGATCGAAAGACGATGGAGTAACGTTAGAAACGTTAGAAACGTCCGCGTATAAAATTCAAACGC
Source organism: Vespula pensylvanica (assembly GCF_014466175.1). Classification (NCBI taxonomy): domain Eukaryota; kingdom Metazoa; phylum Arthropoda; class Insecta; order Hymenoptera; family Vespidae; genus Vespula; species Vespula pensylvanica. The sequence goes on along the minus strand of NC_057692.1, from coordinate 6,185,666 downwards.
TCGTATCGAGCGTGTAAATCGTTAAGGAAATAAAGGTCGAGGATGGAACGACCGGTCGAATGATGCGCTCTATGTCACACGTTCCCACGTTAACATAAACATCCTATCTACTTCTATTAATACTTATCCTATAATTACCATTTTTGTACCGACTACGGTACAACGGAGAAGCCCACATTCGTAAATGGCTTTCAACGTTAATGCGATATTTAATCGTCGTTGTCATAATATAAAGAAATTAGGTCAAACGACCGAATATCCAAACAGAATCATAAGAATTAAGTTTATCGAGAATACACGTTTGATATCGTACTTCTGATCTTATCCCTGCGATAATTTATACCTTTATTTCTATACGCTTCATTGATCCTACTTAAATTTTATTCGACGACCAGAGGAGATGGTTTTTTTTCTAATGCACACGATACGATCCATATCTCTGAACTTCGTTACAACGCAACACTTTCTACTTCAGATAATTTTCTCAACAGCGTACAATTGCGTTAACCTATGAGAGAAAATGTACGGTCACGTGCATACCTGTCTAGCTAAACATTCATTTTATTTTTTATTATTTTTTCAAAGATAAAAAGACAAATAGAAATCTTGGAAATGAGTACATTTCTAATCATTGCTATACGTAAGATGGAAACACATGAGAAACCTTTGAACTATGATTTTGTCGAAGGAATTTACTCGAGCTACTCGAAACAACGTTCTTTTACTCTGTAAGATCCTAGCGATAACACTTTTTACCTTCGATTTATCGGAAAACTCGTTGCTGTGGGGTTAAACAAAGCTAACAATGAGTCTTTGAACGATGAAAAAACGAGGCTTAGCGTGGCTACGTTGTTACACGTCGTGAAGAAAGTAGCATTTTTAAATTAAATAAGAATTATTATCTACACCTTTGTCAATGTCAAATAGATTTCTTATCGAACGAGAAACGAGACTAATCATCAAAGATTTCACTTTTCTTCGCTTTCTCATTTAACCAATAAATTTGGAACATTCACGAGCGCCGATTTCGGACCTATGAATATTGAATAACGATTTACTGGCCTCTTTAACGGATCTTCACCTGCATTTTAATGCGCTGTCTCGAGGATGGTTTTAAAGCTACACGAAATAGCAGCTCGAAGAAATACGGTCTCGTGTAAGGACGAACGATCGAGACACTGATTAAATTCAACAAAAATAACCCCCGTAGATCGTGGAAATATTTACGTAGCGCCGATTTTGCGCAGATCGCACGGTCGTCCCGCTTTGGTCCACCGACTGAAATCAACGTGGTGACGAGACACGAGATACTTCTCATTGTCGAAAACACGACGCGTGACATCAATACCGAAACAGACTTGCTGTCTTCGTACTTTCGATTCCACCATCGATACTCACCCTAGAACGTTTTCGCGACTAGGAATCGTAACGGATAAAGCTCCTAAATCGGAATACGATAAAGCATACGTCAATCTTAAAACATCGCTTATCTTCGACAATTTTTTCACGATTAACGGACCTATCTACGGCTACGTCAAATGTCAGATACATTACATTTTTTGATGATAAAAATGGCACGTATTCCAGACGAGTTCGGATATAATATTGCGATCAAGTAGGTACGTATATGTCAGGAAAATCGTGGATTAATAATGACAGAGAAGGGGTAAAAAAAAATAAAGAAATATATGTCGAGCAGGAAAATCAGGCTATTCGAAGGTTTTGTGCTAGGTGAACATGATAGAGAACGTCGAAAAAATGGTTGATATTAAAGGAGAAATGTCATAACGTATTCTAGAATCGGGTCGCTTACTAAAAGCCAAACGCATTCTCTATAAAGCCACGAGGCTGTATCCACGGGTGTTGAGATTAAAGCGTCTGTGAGACTGTTGATACGTACTACCACCTGATAGGTACATACGTACGACGTTGAACGCGACTAGCCAAACGCGCCAAAACATTTGTCGGAAGTTGATACTTCCCTCATAGAGAATCACATTGCATTCGACGCGACTTTGGAGAGCTTTAACGGGGTAGAGAGAAACGGAAGTCGATTGATCGTTGAGAAACTAGGGAAAGCCTTTGAGTCGGAAACACGATGAAAGCCGCTCGGAAGCTGTCGTTTCACGATGTAAAAGAGAAGAAAAAAAAAAGAAATACGTCGGACGTCGGATAGGACGAGAGCCTCGCTTGAGTATCGAAAGTTGACGAGTCGTAGAGAGTTCGTCGTTTCGATATCATCATGGGGACATGAAAGAAGAAGAAAAATAAAAATAAAAAAAAAAAGAGAGAAAACGTAAGAGTCAAAGAAGACTTACCCGATGCAGCCAGGGCTATCGCCGCCATGAGTGTCCAATGTCTCATGTTTGCAAAGATAGAAACCGAGAAGCTCGCTTCTTTCTCGACCACAAGCACCACCACAAGCACCACTACCGGCTGCTCGTTGCCTCTTCTCCTCCGACTCGTCTTCCTCCACCTCCTCCTCTTCCGCGTCCTCCTCCTCGTCCGGTTGTCTCCGCACGTGGCTGCAGGCGCGCCGAATAAAAGCGGACCACTTGGACTCTCTCGACGACGTTGGAAAGAAGCGATCCACCTTACACCTGCTCCTTCTTCCTCTTCCTCCTCCTCCTTCTCCGACTCTTCTTTCTGCTCCACTCTAGTCTCAGGGTCCACCGAACGATCGCAGATACCTCGAGCACGCCACTGACATCGTTCTTCTCGTTCTTCTATCGGGAGCACGTGATCGTGTCCACCATCGACGACGTGCACCAGCAACAAGAGCAACGTGTCCCTTCTTCTCGTTTGCCGCCGCGCACGCACTAAACCGGAGAACCACCGAAGCGCTTCCCTCGTGCTGCATCTTGCTGCATCGAGGACATATCTCTATTCCTCTCTTATTCTCGACCTTCCTTCTATCAGCCTCTCCACGGTAGCCGATTTTTACCGCGAGCAAATGTTGGGCGCTAAAGGAGAATCGTACGAAACCGGGAAAAAGAATCGTTACTCTCGCGATTGGACTCGACGAGGAGTCTTTCTTTCATAAAACTTGTCGATCATCCGATCTAACAAAGCCGGCTACCTAGATACAATGTACCCTGTTTTCACCGAACTCCGGAACGTTCATGATCGTCAGCAGTAGCAGCGGCGACGGCGGCAGCAGCGCCCGGACGCCGTCGTCTCGACTTGGCTACCTTTCATCGTTACCCTCTCGTCACCCTCTCCACCACGTTCTCGTCCTCGTTCTCGTCCTCCTCGGCTTTCTTTCTCCCTCTTTACCTACTTCTCAGCCCTACCACAATTCTCTCAGCCCCTGCGATTCCCCTCGATCTCGCGAATGTAGTCGAGTCTTTCTCTCTATCTCTTTCTCTATCTTCAAAATACTGACATCAATGCCAGATACGTCCTCGCCGGCGGCCAACGCTGGACTGATTTTCATTTGGCTGCAGCGCCGCGCGGTATCGCCACCACAGTTCTCTTTGGCGCTAGCGCTCTGTACAGCTACGGAACTCCACCACCACCGCCATCACCACCTCCACCACCACCGATGCACCTCCTCTCCTTCGTTCATCACTTTCTTTCCCTCTCTTTCCCTTACCCTCTCGTTAACCCCTTTCTCTCTTCCACGTAGCATCCCCCTCTCTGTTCTTCAAGCGCTCCCTCTCTCGTTCACCCCACATCTCGTCGTAGCACATCGGTACGACGGGGTGACGGTATATCCATGCCGTCCGTACAACTCCCTTCGCCTACCTACTACCCTCTCCCACCCTACTTTTGCTATAGTGCATGCCAACATCGCCGGAGAAGAGAGAATCGTTACTATGGCGAGATCAATATGATAGGACGGCGCATGCCTCGGTATCCTTATACTTGAACCCTTCGCCACTACTCGTGCTACCCACGTCTCTCTTTCTTTCTCTCTCTCTCTCTCTCTCTCTCTCTCTCTCTCTATCTCTCATCTCATCCCCCTCTCTCTACTTCCTCTTCTCCACCCTTCCATCTCAGCGCGCAGAGCAAAACGTGTGCCGGCAGACCGTAGGTGAGTGCGGCGTTGACTCAAGTCGCTTCAGTCAACAGAGAGGTTCCTATGCGGAAGGACATCGTCTTCCATTCCTCTTAACGCCTTCATGCGCTGATTTTCCTTTACCCCTATCTTTTTGACACCACTTTCTGTTCCTTCTTCTATCGTCCTTCCAATATTGTGTTCTATTTTTTTCCAACTCGACTCAATTTGCAAAATCGTATCACCAAAAGAATATCCTTTGTCAAGAATTGATCAACGTGCATAAAGGAAATCATCAGATGAAACCATTTCTTCCAATATTGATACTTTTCTCTGAAAATATTGTAATTATTGTAATCGTAATCTTTTGACATTCCTAATCATTTTATCCGATTCGTCGAATTTAAATACTCTTAAGTATCAGTTATACATATCTATTCTTCTCTTCATCAATGGGTAGTTTAGTAACTAACCACCGCTAAAATTAAGTTGGTTAACTCGAGTTGGAAATGCTCGGAGAATGAAATAATTATTGGACGAGTGAGGTAATGATAAATCAATAACGATCGTATTAATGTAAAAACATTTCCGAAGATCCAACGTTAATCGGTAATTACGCGTTTCCCCTCGATCTTTTAATTCGCTAATTATAATCGCACTAATTGTAATCGCACTAATTGTAATTGCACTAATTGTAATCGCACTAATTATTTTGCGATAAGCTATCTAACCAGAAGAATTTCAGATTTGAAGCGAAATACATTTCGAGGAACAGTTTGAAGCATTTGAGAGGTCGATGAGAGAGGTGCAACGGGCAAAGAGTATACTTTGAAAGTTACATACAATGTGCAATTTCATATTAACTGTTAGCGCAGTTATGTATAGTCGGACCAAAGTCTACTATTTCCTGTCTTTCGCGAACTTAAGATTTCTTTTAAAGCCAGTAAGAACTATCATTACGAAACTCATGAGGGTAAAATTAACAGGAAAGACCGAGGGAAAAAAGGCGCGTTATTACGTCGCACGTTCCTTCAACAACATCTTTCTTGCGGTTAATGATCTTTTTTGTGAAATTATATACCTATGCTTTTATTTTCCTTTACTTTTCCGTTGAAATATAAACGAACAACCATCTACATTACGAAAACGTTGCGTTTAGTATAATTAAACAAATATTTAAAGATAGAAATTTAAATAAATGAAGTTTTCGTTCAAGACTTTGAGAAGAAATAAATAGATCTAACACTAATTAATCTAGAGCATATCTACAGGACTGATAACATATATATATATATATATATATATATATATATATAGACACACACACACTTAATCCCTACAGAACAAGAACATGAGAAATTTGTAGCACTTAGTGTCAAAACAGGGTCCTGATAAAAATTATTGGCAAATTGCTTCAGTGTCTTACCTCAATACTTTGGCTGGTTGCTTCAAGAGTTTATATTAAACGTCACCTGCAAAGGAAAGAGTATTTAAAGATTGTCTCCCTCCTTCTACTGACACAATGTTAAATACATTTAACTTGCCAGAAAATATCTATAGCATTCAGTTTCAGTTGAGACATAATTAAATAGTTTAAAAAGCTTTCGAAAAGACGCGCGCCCGACTATAACCTTTTGAGTACTTCATATTTTACGTAACACGTCAACGACAATGTTCGCAATGAGAGTTCCAATTAAAATAATAAAGTCAAATAATATATCATTTCGAATAATCCCCTATGATTTGTATATTTCGTTTTGCTCATTAGTTTCTTAGAAATATACGATATCACCATTAATTTCTATAACTAGTACAACCTTCTCCGTTCACGAAATTTGACACCAGGTCATAATTACATCCAAGTCATTAGAAGCAAGTGCGACGTTAAAATGATGTTAAATTTATGTCTCCGTTAAATCTACGATGCTTGCTTGACGGATTTGTTAATCTAACGAGGCAAATTACCTAACCTCCTTTTATACATAAGTTAAGTTTCTTATATCTTTTACGGTTAACCTAACAAATTAAAGAAGTTAAAATTATTACGAAGATAGAATCGTTTTTTGAAAATATTCTATTTATAATAGCTATAAAAAACTAATAATAAATGTATATTTACAAAAGGTACTTGAAAACATTTTTGAAATAAAAAATCATATTAATTCTATATGAAACGATCAAATTTTTATGACCACTATCTATATCATAATCTTTCGAATACTTTATTTCACGTAACATGTCAATAACAAAATATTTATAACGAAACGCGATTAAAATGTTTTACTTGATCTCTGTTACTTAATTCCTGCTTTCAAATAATCTTGACTGACAATCGTTAATAACCAAACTCGATGTTTTTACTTTATCTAACACAAATTTTCCGATACAGATAAATCATACTTCTGCTCGTTTCACTCAGAATACGGAGATATAAATGTACCTTTATGTGAGATCGATGTCAACGCTAAAACATTCCTTTAACATCTTTCAACTCGAAGAAATCTCTGGGGTTACATGATAATATGTACAAACGCTTTCAAAGAACTTACAACAACCTGTCGCGCCGTAACGCACTGGGGAAAATGCGCGATGTGTCGTCAAATGTTCCAAGAAAATAAATCTCTCAAACTGACTTGAAATAGCTTGTTGTACTTAGTTCTAGAGTGAATTTTTTAAATTCCCTAAAGGAAACATTCTTCTTTATATACTTACTTTATACATGTTACTATATACATATATTCCATATATGACATCGATGTTAGAAAAACAATGAATTAACTATGCGTCTTTTATATATATATATACACATACACACACACGACGGTATTTTATAGAACGTATAATTTAAAAGTTATGCAAAATGAGTATATCAAACGCTTTATCATACTTATATGCTGTTATCGAGATTATTTTCCGTGTCAGGTCTTGTAGCACTTATAAATGCAACGGTCTTTCACTCGTGTAACGGTAATTTTCGAAAGATTTTTATCGACATTATCGGCAGTACAGGAAGGTGAACAGATTAAAAAATATTGTATAAAGATGTCGTTAGTATGATAATCTAAAATACATATATATAGACAATGGACATGTGTGCGTGTGTGCGTACATATATATTCATATATATATATACAGATTTATAAAAAAGACAATTGTTCATTATTTGTTTTTTAAATTTATTAATACAATTTATTAAAACATAAAACGTTGCCATGATCGATTATCGATAATATATCTTAATTATTATTTTAATTGATATCCAATGTTGATCAAACGTTAAAACAATTTGCTTGATGGTTCTTTTTGTTTTTCAGTAAACTTTCTGTGACAAATATTTGAAAACAAATCTTTTCCAGACAACATATTTTATCTTTCACCAATCAAAATAAGAATTGACTAAACTGTTATTAATATCTTCATGAATACTTGACATTTCATTTAAGTTCAGCATAATTTATAAAAAAAATGAATATTTCAGTGTTGACAATAAAAAACAAACATTATCTTAGTTGGCAATAAATAAATATCAGAAAATACAACCTTTTAATGTTAGGGCCATATTCATATACAAAAATTATTTATACGCTATAATGTCATAATAACATCAGAACAGGTTTTTGTCGAGTCTAAACAAAGCAAAAACATAAATACTCCATGTAATAAAATGTAGTTTTATGGAAAATGTTTATAAGATCAATGTTTAAGGAACGGACTACAAAGATATCTCAGCATACAAATCGATAAATTTAGTTATCTTAATTTAATAGCTACGACCAAAAAGAGTGTAAAATTTGGGTTTGTTTTTACAACTTGGATGAATACACTTCAAATTATCTAATGGTATAGAAGTTTGTGGTTGTTCGAAAGGTATACACAGACTTTTCGCACCCATTGCCAATGCTCCTGCTTCTTCACTGACATCACCTCTGCAATTTTATGAAAATAGAATTAATATTACTCGCGAAATGTTTTGTTCCAAATATTCTATCTCTATGTATATAAATACTATCTATATAAGAATAATATAAGTTTACCTCGCACTGTCTGCTTTAATATTATCCTCACATGATGGTTCTCCACAGAATGGCGATAGTAATAAATTTTTTTTATTTAATTCCACAGAAAACTGTTCCCATTTTTCTACTTTCTTAATATGATCTTCTAAGTTCTTCTTTGCTCTATAAAAATTGATTAATTATTTATATTATTATATTCTGTTAACTATTAATCTTACAATTTTGTAAATGTTACATCCTCTATTATAATAATACAAGAATGACTAATAATATTCACGTACTTGTTAAACATATTAGATTGTATCTCAGTAAGTAAATTGCGTAAAAAATCTACCGCTTCCGTTCTACTTGCTGTCATTTTCTGATTATTGTCTCTACGTACAAATGTCACTTGATTTTTTTCCAGATCTTTAGGACCTAATTCAATCCTTACAGGTACACCTTTCAATTCCCAATGATTAAATTTCCATCCTGGTGTACGATTATTTGCATAATCAGATTTAATTCTAAGGGACTCATCTTTGCCTAAATCATTCTCTAGTTTAAGACATTCTGACATCAATTGATCTCTCTGTTGTACAGTAGTAGTTGCAGTAATACCGCATGGTATAATTATAGCTTGAATCGAAGCTACATTTGGCGGTAATACTAAACCTTTGTCATCCCCATGTACCTAACAATAAAATACATTTTATTTATATAATAATCATAATGAATATTTAGAAAATATCACGATATTACCATTATCATAACTCCAATAGTACGAGTGGTCATACCCCAGGAGTTCTGATAAACATAAATCTTTTCTTTTCCCTCAACTGCCCCTTCAACCTGAATATTAAACATTTTTGAAAAATTCTGTCCAAGATGATGACTAGTAGCACCTTGTATTGCTCTTCCACTAGTTGAAATAAATGCTTCTACAGTAGTTGTATAGTCACCACCAGCAAATTTTTCTTTTTCAGTTTTACGGCCTTTAACTACTGGTACAGCTAGTAACTCTTCATATATGTTGGCATACATATCTAAAATTATTAAAACTTCTTTTTCAGCATCCTCTTTATTAGCAAAAGCTGTATGTCCTTCTTGCCATAAAAATTCTCTGGTACGTAAAAATGGTTTAGGATCTTTAAACTCCCATCTCTATAATAAATTATTTAATATCATTAAAAGAGCAAAGCTGTTATATATTAACTATAAATTAAACTTATAAATTAACTACAGAATAATTACATTTATAAGTATAAATCTATAATTACCACAACATTACTCCATTGATTGAGTCTAAGTGGAAGTTCTGTGTCTGATCTTAACCATTTAGAAAATGCTGGATACATGACTGTTTCTGAAGTAGGTCGAATAGCAATATGTTCTGCAATATCAGAATCTCCACATTTGGTAACCCATGCAACTTCTGGAGCAAAATCTGCAATATGCGCTTTTTCCTTTTCAAGTGCTGCTCGTGTAACAAAAATTGGAAAATAACATTCTTGTACTCCTAATTTTGATATTTGTTTATCAAAGTGTTCCTTTATCGTCTTCCAAATCGCATAACTCCATGGACGAAGAATATAACAACCTGATACATCATAATATTCGATCATTCCACTCTTCGTAATAATTTGAGAATACCAATCAGCAAAGTTTTCTTCTTTCTGTGCTTCTAATCCTAATCTCGTCCCAGTTTTATTAGTATCTGTATCTTTACTCTTTGTTTCATTATTTGTCATATCTTTATCAGATTTCTTTCCACTTTTCTCAGATCCATCTTTATTTTTCTTTTTAGGTGACACATCACATTTTGGCTTCCAATCATGACCAGTTACTGTTTTATAATCATTTTTTAAGCTCAAAAGAATTTTAACTTCTCTATCGATAATAGATTGTTCTGCTTTTGAACTTTTTAATTGCCTTACTTTATTGCCTTGTTCTAATATTTTTACTGATATTTTATCGTTAGTTGTAATTTCGTTATTCTCTGATTTGATATTCTCTGTTTGAGATTTATCTGGTTTCCACTCTTGGCCTGTTGCAGTTTTATATTCGGATTTTAAACTTAAAAGAATTTTTACTTCTTGATCAATTATATCCTTACTTGCTTTTGCAGTTTTTAATTGTC